>NC_140938.1:30442375-30597375 GCF_014529385.1 Adiantum capillus-veneris
TGTATGAAGCGTGACCCACCGGATTTCTCCCAAGCCGTAATACATTGGCGTTGTAGAAAGCTTCATTCACTTGAGAGTCAATTGAAGCATCATGTAGCAAGTGTAATGCATCCCATCTCCCAAACCACTTCTTTATGTCTTGCATCCATCCCGTGCTCAAGATCTTGCTTTTATACGTCTTTTGAACTTTTTTGCTTGCTTCCCATGCAATTGTAGGAAGTCGATGTGAGGGGTTTTGACGCATCTTTATCATGTACTCCACAACCCTTTCCATGCCCATAACCTCAATTGGAAGAGATCCCGACTCAAGAAGTAGGAGCATATATGGTGTTTGTGTCTTAACTTGGAGAAAGTTTGTAAGAAAACGCTTTTGGACATTCTCAAACTCTTTCCAAGTAGACTTTGGGATGCTCCCGCCCCACACTTCAACTCCATAAAGAAGAACCGGTGTCACCAATGCATCAAAAAGATACTTCTTGAGAACCCAACATAATATACAAGAGATGTAGAGAAGTGATGTACTACCCTACACCTAACTGCTTGCAAAAATGCGCAAAGCTCTCTGAGGGAAGTCCTTTTGTAAGTAGATCAGAAGGATTTTCTATGGTGTGAACTTTGACAAGCTGAAGTTGCTTATCCTCGAGCATTTCCCTGATGAAATGATACTTCACATCCACATGCTTTGTCTTTGAGTGATAAACTGGATTGCGAGCCAATTGTATAGCACTTTGACTATCACAATATAACACAGGCATCTCTTCTTTGATTCCCAAATCTGTTACTAGTCGATTAAGCCAAACTGATTCTTTGCATGCCTCTGATGCTGCAACATATTCAGCCTCTGTAGTATACTGAGTAACACAATCTTGTAATCTAGAACGCCATGATACTGCTCCACCAACCAATGTAAAGACATACCCTGACGTAGACCTTTGGTTGTCTAAGTCACCTGCATAATCTGAGTCTGTAAAACCCTTTACACTTAGCTCCTGACTCCCATAGCATATATGCATACTCTTTGTAGCTTTCAGGTATCTCAATATTCCTTTCACTGCCTCCCAATGTTTCTTGCCTGGGTTTGACATGTATCGACTTACTACTCCCACTGCAAATGCAATGTCTGGGCGAGTAGAAATCATTGCATACATCAAACTACCCACTGCAGACGCATATGGAATCTTATCCATTTCAGCCTGTTCTTCCACAGACACGGGACAATCTTGTTTGCTAAGTTTCACATATGGTGGCAATGGAACACTCAGTGCCTTTCCCTTCTCCATATTGAAACGTTGCAAAACCTTGTCAATATACTCTGTTTGAGATAACCAAATCAACTTCTTTGATCTGTCACTCTCAATGCGCATACCAAGTATATGACTTGCCTCACCCATGTCTTTCATGTCAAACGATTTCGCCATCTTTGACTTCAAAGCTGAAATTTCTTCCAAGTGCTTGCCAGCAATCAACATGTCATCCACATACAAAATAAGGATCAGCCAACTGTCATCCTTAGCCTTCTTTGTATATAGACAGTGATCGAACTCACTACGTTTGTAGCCTTGAGAAAGCATAAACTTGTGGAATTTATGGTACCATGCCCTTGGTGATTGTTTTAACACTAGGTTGGTAATGGGACACTTTTATGTCCTGGGACACTTTTATGTCTTGTTAAGTGACCATTTTCCTTGAATTATATCAAGAGTTTCAAAATGGATTTTGAGGTTCTATCTATCTAGAAAGTTGTCTCATGAGCTGAAAAAAACTTGACATTTTTTTGGAATCTTTAACCTTGTCCTTGCACAACATTTCACAACCTAAACTGTGTGAAAAAACGGGTCTTGTTTTTGGCTTTTTTCAAGTTTTTGCAACTACACCACTCTAGAATTCATGTTTGTGAGGTCTATAATGCTAGAGAACTATCTTTAGTAGTCCTCAACATGTCCTGATGCTTCTAGGGATAAATAAATGTTAAAGTTGTAAGTTATGACCAAATTACAAAAATTGTCAAATCCTGTTTTTTAGCCAATTTTAGCTCTTCTATGATTTTTTTGGTGGCTTTCATGATATCCAAATGCAGTTTTGAATTTCTATGTCGCATATTGTAACATAAAGCTAATATTCCTTGAGTTTTGGGGCACCTAATACCCTATTTTGTATAGTACACAACGATGGTTGATTTTTTCAATTATAGAAGAAAATGAAACATTCTAGTATATCAAGTATAGCTTTTTCAATATTTCTAGTTTCTTGTGACAACTATATGCATTTTGTAGGTAGTAACCATATCTAGTCATAAGGATCAAATTTGGCTAGATATTGAATAGTTTCTATGGGATTGTACAACTTATGATGTTGAACCTAGTTTTTTCATGTTTGCTGTATTTAGCACTTCATCTTTGTCCCCAAGATTCACCTTGGTAAGAGATGTATTATTCTTTTGACATGCTCCATGGAACCTTATGAACCTAAAGGACAACAGGGAACTAAGAAAACATGCATATATTATTTGTATTGAGCGTGGCTATAGAAACTTTGATGATAGGTTTGCAGATTGGTAAAAAATCAACTTTTTTGTACCTATTTATTTTGGCAAAACAAAAAATAGTGAGTGAGAAGCAATCATATGTTCTGATCACCAACCCATTGAAGTTAACTAGGGAATTTATCTCAAGTCCTACAAAAATCCCTAATCTTATTTTTATGCAACAAAACATAAGAAATGACTGTTTTGATGAAAATGTACTGGTCCATCAACTTTGGAGGCTTGGTGTGACCAAAAGATGAGAAATTTTACAAGTTTCTTATTTTTTCCATGTGTAGTAGGCCTTGAACTATAACCTCATGAAAGGATTTTACAAAATGAGTGGATCTACTATGGTTTTGGAGGTTTTTTTCAAAACCCTGAAAGGACACTTTTATGTCCTGTTAGGTTACCAACCTAGTGTTAAGCCATAAAGACTCTTTAACAACTAGCATACCCAATCTTCCTTGCCTTTCTCAACAAACCCTTCTGGCTGCTGCATGTAAATTTCCACATCTAAATCACCATGCAAGAACGCTATCTTGACATCCATTTGGTGCAACACCAAATCTAATATGGCAACCAATGCAAGAAAGCATCTCAATGTAGTCATCTTGACCACCGGAGAGAAGACTTCATCAAAGTCAATGCCTTGTTCTTGCTTAAAGCCCTTGGCAACAAGCCTTGCTTTGTACTTTGGCTGACTATCATGAGCGGTGATCTTATACCTGTAAACCCATTTACAAGGTAGAGCCTTTTTGCCATGTGGTAATTTAACTAGCTTCCATGTCTTGTTTTTATGCAGAGCTGTCATCTCTGACTGCATGGCCAATTGCCAATTCCCGGAGTCCTTCATTTGCACTGCTTCCTTGTAACATGAAGGCTCATTGCAATCAGTCAACATGACATAGTTCATAGATGGAACAAACCTATCAGGAGGTCGCGTGACACGTCCAGATCATGAGCTCTTCTTGAGCTCTGACATTTTGTCTTGCACGTGCAGGTCCATCTTCTTGGAAGACAACTCTTCTAATCTCCTCAACCCTCTCTGGTTTAGAATGATATTTGGATTCATTAAAGTGAACATCATTCCTGCGGACAACCTTTCTGGATTCGGGATCCCAAAGTCTGTACCCCATCTCACCAGAATTACCATAGCCTAGAAAGATGCACTTTCTACTCTTTGGCTCAAGTTTGTTCCTAAATTCCTTTGGAACATGAGTATATGCCTCACAGCCAAAGACTCTGAGATGCTTGTATGAGGGCATTTTGCCTGACCATACCATCTCTGGCACTGAATCCTTCTGCAAAACCTTGCTAGGAGATCTATTTACAAGATGAACAGCTATTGATACAGCTTCAGCCCAAAACCCATTTGGCAGCTGTGCAGTAGACAACATACTTCTGACCTTCACTTGTATGGTCCTATTCATCCTCTCAGCAACACCATTTTGAGGAGGATTGTAAGGAGCAGTAAGTTCACGTTTTATACCTTTTGACTCACAAAAGTCCTGAAAGGCCTTTAAAACATACTCTCCACCATTGTCAGTGCGTAAGCATTTAAGCTTCTTGCCACTCTGATTCTCCGCAAGTGTCACAAACGTTTTGAAAACACTAAACGCTTCATCCTTGTGCTTGAGAAAGTAAACCCATACTTTCCTCGAGTAATCATCTATAAATTTCATAAAGTAAGAAGCTCCCCCTAGAGATAGGTTAGGCATAGGTCCACACAAATCACTATGAACAAGTGCCAACTGTGTATATCTTCTACTGCTTCTATGCTTATGTGGCTGTTGTGTTTGCTTACCATACAGACAATGTTCACAGAATTCAAAATCATTAAATGAAAAGCCAGGCAAATAACCAGAACGAGACAAGATTTCCATTCCCTTCTTGGACATATGTCCTAACCGGCTATGCCACAAAGAAACGTTCGGCTGCTCGGTTACATTGATTACATTTTTAGAGACATTTGATACATAAATCATGTAAAGTCCTCCAGAATTTACTCCATGTGCTACTGTCATAGAACCCTTGGATATCTTCCACATGTTCTGTCCAAAAGTCGTGACGTAGCCAGCATCATCAAGTAAACCTGTGCTGATCAAGCTCTTTGTAATTGCGGGAACATGTCTCACATTCTTCAGCGTGAAAGAAGAGCCATTCTGAAACTTCAATTGAACATCTCCAACACCTAAGATCTCACATGTCTGCCCATTGCCTAGCCGAACATGATCTTTAGTGGTCACATAAGAGGTAAACCACTCCTTGTTTGGAGACACATGAAGTGATGCCCCTGAGTCTATAATCCAGTCACTCAGTGCATTTCCATCAGATGCTGTAAGAAGAGCTGAGTCCATTGTATTCTTCAAGAAGTAGATGTCTCCTGACACTAGACTGTCATCCTCTGCAACAGTGTTTGTCACATTTATTTCTTGAATCTTCACTGAGGACTTGTTCTTCTCACCATGGTCTTCAGCTTTCTCTTTGCCTTTTTCTGCTTTCCATTCTCTGCAGTCTCTTTTCATGTGACCCTTCTTGCCACAATGGTAGCATTCTATGTCACTCTTGCCTTTAGCACTGCGGGACTTGCTACGAGACTGATTCCTCTTTCCACCTTTGTACTTTTCTTTGGTCCTTCCCTGACAACTAAGGTTGTTCCTTTGCCTTTGTCCATTGTCTTTCTATTGGTTTCTTCAGTAAGCAGACTTCCTTCTACACCTGCTATGTTCAAACCATCTGGAGGTGCAGAATTACTCAAAGCTGTGCGAAAAGTGTCCCAACTTTCCGGCAATGTGATCAACAGGAACATAGCTCTAACAGGTTCATCAAACTTGACACCTTGAGCTGACAACTGACTATAGATTGTGTTGAATTCATTCAGATGATTGGACATAGGTGTCCCTTCCTTCATCTTCAAGTCAACAAGCTTCTTAAGCCAGTATACCTGTGAAGCTGCACTCTGTTTCTCATAAAGATCACTCAGCTTTAACCATGCTTGATAATCCGACATCTCGTCTGCTACATTGAAGTAAACGCTTTCTGCCAAAGTCAGCATAATGGTAGAAAGTGCCAATTCATCCATTTCGCTCCATTCATCTTCGTCCATATCTTTTGGTTTTATCCCCTTGAGCTTTATAGGTTTTATCTGCTTCCTTTGTACCAACACGTGCCAAATCTTCTTCTTCCACAATGGGAAATTGGTTCCATCCAACTTCTTGATATTGTAAAGAGCAGTGTCCTGTGATCCAGCCATAGCTACGCTTCACAGTAGTTTACTTTCCTGGGAAAAATTCGGCAGAGTTTCCCCTGTAAACTGACCTCTGAACCAATATCAACCTGTCAAATGAACCAAGAAAGCTTCAGATTCTGCATAAATTTTGGCAGAGTCTCCTCTGTAAAATGGCTCTGGTGTACTCAAAAAACAGACCAAAAAACAGCTCAAAAAACACTATATCTCTGACACTGTAAGCTGCGGGTAAACCTGTCCTGCACTTGTATTGTCTCTCACTGTCCTGTCGCTGTCCTGTAAGCATAGACTGCGACAATGCCTCAACGGCAGTAAAGCAAAGATGCAATCCCAACTGTCTAACTCACAGTCAATACATCCTAGCTGCCTATCTAAGGGTGCTCGAGGGATCGCTCCAAGACCTGTATCACCGAAAGGATCTCAACATTCGAGAATCCCCCAGCTCAATAAAACCTCACTCAACCCTCAACAAAGGCTATAGTAAATCTGACAGTACATAGACTTCCCACAAAGTCATACATCCACAAATTTCCCACTGTATGTTGTAACCGCTGCGGCGGTTGTTTGCTGCGTGACTCACACCCAGCAAACCCTCAACAGACATACATCATCTCTGACAATACATCCCATGTGGAAGTACCTGCAATGTGAGGATGAAATCTGGAATATCAAGCAGCAAACACAAGCTACCTGATGAACTAGTGGATGTCGCCTACAGTCTATGTGTAGATGGGCCCGTGTCGTATGTGACACGCCTCCAAGAACTGTGAGCCGTCCTTCGATGTGTAGACAGCCACAAATCAACACTCTGGGAGTGTCGATATCCTCAGCACCTGCAGTCGTAGGCCAAAAACCCCAAATTTGCAGAGTCGGATCTGCAGCTGCTGAGACCACGTAGTCGAAAATGGCATGCGTAGAACTTTGTCGAAGCCGAACGGTGGTCGAGATGACCTCAGAATGAAATTCTGATAACACCAAGCCTCTCGGGCCCTCCCACGAGATTTTGGGCCGTGTCTTCGCCTGTCTAATTTCACTCCAATCTGAGCTGGTGACTCTAGCTTCCTGCAGTGCTGCCCCGAGCTTCGATCTGAGCTCTGATACCAATTGAAGGAGTACGAGCGGAAGTGCGACACGAGAGAGAGTGCGAGAAGAAGAGCACGATGATATGGTGAACTTGCTCTACTGTAATGTGTAGAGCATAGTGAGTTCTTATTAGGTTTTAACAAAAGAATATGTGTACATACCTAGCGGTCCGCCCACTTACCTGGGCGACCACATTGGGCTTTATACCCCAACATTGTGTGTGTACAAAAAAAGTCTTTGCAATCCCTACATAGGAGGGGGCGAGCCTTGGGAGTAGGGGATGAGAGAGAAAGTCACACACGCACACACAAGCTCCCTTTACACAAAGGGAATGAGGGACACATGTCAGCTCCCTAGCCCAGATGCCCACAAGGTGTACCCAATTCCTATTGGATGGCCTTGGAGGTGGACCAATGAGAATTAGGCTAGAGTAAATCTAGTTTAATTAATTTAAAAACACTTAATAAAAGAACCAATGAGAATTAAGTCCTCTAAAAGACTATTGGACAGTCCCCCAAGGGGTCCAATGAGCATTCAGCAGCCCAATGGCTTGCCTGATTCCTATTGGCGAGGAGGCAAAGGGGTCCAATGAGAGTTTAGTTGAATTATTAAATTACCTAAAGCTCTCACAAAAGGGGAAAGGGGGACACATGTTAGAAGGCTATCACTTATGCTGCTTAATTGTCATTGGCTAGCTCTAGGGAGGTCCAACGGGAAGACAGCAAGAGCACATAGCAAGGGGGCTCGCCCAAGAGAGAGAGGGGGGGCTGATTTTTGCAAGGCATTATGACACACACACTCACACAATCTCATGTGTAAAGAAGACTCTCTCTCCTTCTCAAGCTTTAATGGAAAGCTTACCACCTACTCCAAGCTTGTGAGAAGGGAGGCCTACACCAACTACTCTTGGCTTTGTGATGCAAATCCAACCAAGAGCCAAGCTTCAATGCATGCTCATCTCCTCTACCATGCTAATTACTGAGCTAAGCTATGCTAATATGAGTGATTATGTGAGGAGATGTACATCTTTCTCGTAAGATACTCCTTCTTCCTCTCAATCTACTCTCATACCCTGCTAGCTCTCACCATCTTCGAAGGTGTGTGAGGTCTTGGGTCTGAGACCGGGGATAATTGATGTTTTGTTTGCTAAGTGTTTTGCTTAGTGCATGAAGCTTTCATCTTCATTGCACTAGCTAGTCTTGAAGGAACACAAAGAATTGTATTGTACAATGTCTCTCTTGATGGGAGAAACCATAATACAAAGCCTTTTGGAGGGGGGACCGGCTCCATGCAAATCCGGTCCTCAATTGTTGTCTTTAATAGCTTCATTTCTCTCTCTTTTGAGAGTATTGTTCATGCTATCTAACTAGGTGTTATGCTTTTTGTTGCTCTCTCCACCCAAGCACTCTTGTAATTCTCATTAGGAATCTATTCTAATGAAATGCCCACTATGTTCATGCTAATTTCTACTACACACAAGTTCTTAGGCCATTAAATGTTACATTGGTATCAGAGCACAAGGTTTCTCTTTTCTTGCGCAAGAAGGGAGGTCCTCAAGCTAGC
This sequence comes from Adiantum capillus-veneris, assembly GCF_014529385.1. Classification (NCBI taxonomy): domain Eukaryota; kingdom Viridiplantae; phylum Streptophyta; class Polypodiopsida; order Polypodiales; family Pteridaceae; genus Adiantum; species Adiantum capillus-veneris. Next base: position 30,450,793 of record NC_140938.1, read on the forward strand.
TATAAATGGCTGGTATTATTAATTGCCTGTGAGTAAGTAGAATAGGGATTTTTCAGCCTTGCAGTGTGCCTGCCTTCATGCAGTTAACGGGGCATCACCGTCGAGAGCTATGGTCTTAATAGTGGAGTCCTACGGGGCTTGCCTACGGCTTAACCACTATTGAGCTATTAGAAGCTTGACAGGAGCCAATGCTGTTTTGGTGTTGAAAGACCCTCTCTTCTATTCCTTGCAATTAATGGTATTCGAGCCACGGGTACAATAGCTAGAGTGCTTTTTCTAAAGGGGTAAAGAGGAGTAGCAATTAGGGCTTGAAGTGCCAAAGTACACCTAAAAGCTGTTAGAATGGCTGACAATAGGCAAGAGAGTGAAATTAATGTTGATAACTTTGATTTTGCTAATGAGCAAGCTACTAATGATGCTCGGATGCTTGTTAACTATCTTGTTTCTAGGCTTCAACAAGCCATGGGTAATCCATCTCTCCAAAGTGAAGTGCGATGGTGGCAGCTACGTGATCACGAGATTCTCCAAGCTCATCACCATGACGAGAGAACACCTAGGAAGCCTCCTTGTGAGACTCCCAAAAGAGGTCTCTCTCCGATTCGGGAAGAAGACGAGAATCCATACGAAGGGCTCAAGAATTTACTTCTTGATGATGCATCTCCTTCCCAAAGGAGAACTCAAGAGCCTCCGCTGAAGAAACGAGAAAGAAGTGAGTCTCCCGCCACCTCGACGGAGATGACTCCACAAATAAGGCGGGCTAAACGCTCTCCATCACCACCAAAGCGGAGAAGACCATCGCACTCTTCTCCACACCATAATTCAAAGAGGGATGATACAAAGGAAGAGAAGAAAAAGGCGAGAAAGAGGACACCCTCTTCTCCATCTTCTTCATCCTCTTCCTCTTATGAAAGTGATGGTGAAGACGCCGAAGATCAAGACAAGAAAAAGGCGAGAAAGAGGTCACCCTCTTCTCCACCTTCTTCAAATTCTTCACCTTCTGAAGAAAGTGATGGTGCAACTTTTGAACCATCAAAAAGAAGAGGTCGTCCAAGCTGAAGAAATTCAAAGAGGGAGGGAAGAGCATCTCTTTCCTTACCTATGATGGTACCTTTGGTGCTACGGACAAAGTCTTGACCTTTATCCAGCAATTTGATGCGGCGTTTGGAGATGAGTGCTTCATGGAGTCCTCTAAGCTACGCCATGTAGCTATGCACTTTCAAAAGTCCGCCAGGCAATGGTGGTCTAGCCTACAAACCAACGGTGAAGCTCCACGAACATGGAAAGCTTTAAGAGCTTCCATTATGAAGCAGTTTTTGGCCACCGATGCCAAAGACAAAGTACTCACCGAATGGCGAAGCTTAAAGCTCTCTCCCTATGAATCCATCCACAAATATGTAGACAAGTTTTGGGACTTACACTCAAAGCCACTGTCTTCAAAAAGTTGGATTTTGGAGAGAAAAAGCAACAATTTTGTGCGGGCTTAACCGAAGAAATGGCGGAGTATGTTAACTCCCAAAGGCCACGTACCATATCGGTGGTAATACACCATACTATGGTGGCCTCTCGAATCAATTTCCAAACGGGGGCTAAAAGAAATAATAAGCCCACGGAAAACAAGGGTTCCAACAAGCCTAACAGGAAGGACAATGTCCAAAAGTCTCCTAAGGGCAACTCCAACAAAGCTAAAGAGAAGGGAGTTTAAAAAGGTAAAAACAAACTCTCTCCTGAAGAGCTTAAGCGTTATCGCAAGGATAACCGGTGTTTCAAGTGCGGCGAACAAGGGCATGGGTACCGCGCTTGTCCCCAAAAGAACAACCGCCAAGATCCTCCTAGAGCTTCCTTGGTTGAAATCCAAGAGGAGGAGACTCATCAAACTCACCACAAAGGATCTCCTCTATGCCATGCTTGGGGAAAGGTAAGAGAACATGATGCTTTTATTCTCTTTGACCCTGGTTCTACTCACAATTTTATATCTATAGAGTTGGCCACCAAGCTAGGCATACAAGCCTACGAGATGGGAGATGTCCTACCCGCCGCAGACAGTGCTTTCAAGGAGCAAGAAGCTTCAGTCACTCCCTTAATCGGGAAATTGAGGCTTCATTTTCAAAGCTATGTGGACAAAGAGGACTTCTTTATCTCTCCTCTCAAGCAGTAGGATGTAATCCTCGGGGCACCATGGTTTGATCGCCTGGCTGCCAATGTTAAATTTCCTGAAAGGAGAATCTCCTTTAAGTTCAGGGAAAAAGACATGTATATAGATGCTAAGGAAATGGGTAACACTATCCCCATTGTACATACACCAGCTTTCAACAAGTCAATAAAGAGCTCTATTTCCGTGTACATGATTTTTGTTAAAGATTCTCAAAATGAACCTAATGCTTTAGCAAAAGAAAATATAAGCAACCAAAAGGAATTATATTTATCCAATTTTCTCAAGGGGTTTCAAGATGTTTTTATTGACAACATCCCTTGTGAGCTACCTCCTAAACGAGGTAATGATGACCATGCAATTGAACTTCTTCCAGGAAGTTCACCGCCTAACAAACCTCCTTATAGAGTTTCTCAAGCTCAACAAGAGGAGATTATGCGGCAAGTGCATGAGTTAGTTGAGAAGGGCATGGTTAGGCCTAGCTCATCTCCATTTTGCTCACCTGTGCTATTAGTGCAAAAGAAAGACGGCACATATCGTATGTGTGTCGACTATAGAGCACTAAATAGGATCACTATCAAGAATAGGTTTCCCGTTCCATGGGTAGAAGACCTATTTAATAAGCTACACGGATCGACCTACTTCAGTAGGATTGACCTAAAAAGTGGCTATCATCAAATAAGGATAGTTGATCAAGACATTGTAAAGACCGCATTTCGCACCACATTTGGTCTTTACAAATACATTGTCATGCCTTTTGGCTTGACCAATGCACCAGCCACATTCAACTGCTTGATGGAGAAGCTGTTCAGGCCTCATCGAACCTTCACTGGAGTGTTCTTTGATAATATTATCATCTGCTCTAATTCATTAGATGAACACAAGCAACACCTCCAGGTAATATTTCAAATCTTAAGAGAGAATAAACTTTATGTTAATCGAAAGAAAAGTGAATTTTTCTTGCAAGAGATTCAGTATTTAGGTCACATTATCTCTCAAGATGGCATCCAAATGGATCCATCAAAGTTGGAGGTAATAAAAGGATGGCCTAAACCAAAGAATCTTCATGAACTAAGAAGCTTTATAGGTATGTGTGCATACTATAGACGCTTCATAGAAAAGTTCTCACAAATTGCGGGACCATTACATGACCTAACAAAGAAAAGCGTTAGGTATACATGGTCTGCTAAGGAGAACAATACTTTCAAAAAGCTTATCTCTCAACATGTGCTTACACTACCGGACCTCTCAAAACCATTTGGGGTCCAATGTGATGCTTGTGGTGATTGCCTTGGAGCTGTTTTGCTTCAAGAAGGGCACGCCATAGGCTATGAAAGTTGAAGGCTCGACCCTGTTGAGCAAGCTCTAGGCATATATGAAAAGGAACTCCTTGCAGTTCTACATGCCTTAGACTCATGGAAGCACTATTTATTGGGGACTCCTTTCATTCTACGAACGGATCACCAAAGTCTTAAGTACTTCATGACGCAGACCAAGCTCTCTGACAAACAAATGAGGTGGGAAAATTTCCTTTCGCAATTTCATTTTCATATTGCTCACATTGCTGGCAAGCATAATCAAGTAGCTGATGCACTCTCAAGACGACCGAGAGTGAATGTGGTTTCCATAGCAACTCACAATGATCTATCTTCAATGATAGATGAGTATGCTATTGATCCCGATTTTAGAGATGTGATTTCAGCCCTTGAATTAGGGAAGAAAGAAGAACCATTTACTTTACAAGATGGTTATCTTCTCTATGGCAATAGACTATGTGTTACTAACTCACTACGTGAGAAAGTAATGTATGAATCTCATGCTCCACCTTATGCGGGGCATAGAGGGATTCAGTCTACCTTAAAGGGAATTGAAACATATTTCTATTGGCCTACCATGAAAGTGAACATACAAGAGTATGTTTCTAAATGTGTGGTATGCCAAAAGACATAATTTGATAGAGGGAAGCAACTTGGATTGCTTCAACCCTTGCCAATCCCTAATTCACCATGGGAGAGCATATCCATGGATTTTATCTTTGGATTGCCTAAGTCTATCCATGGGAATACGGGAATATGGACCATAGTAGACAGGTTCAGCAAACAAGCTCATTTTATACCTGTCAAAAATACTAGCAAAGCCCATCAAATGGCAACCCTCTTCATTTCACAAATTTTCAAGTACCATGGCTTGCTAACGTCCATAGTGTCGGATAGAGATCCTAGAATGACCAGTAATTTCTGGGAGGGTCTCTTTGAGAATTTAGGGACAAGGCTAAACTTCTCTTCGGCCTATCATCCACAAACGGATGGCCAAAGTGAAATAGCTAACCTAACCATTCTCGATCTACTAAAAGCCTATGTAACGGAAGTAGATTAAAGATCCCAATGGGATAAGTACTTACCCTTAGTGGAGTATGCTTACAATAATACTGTACATACTTCCACGGGAAAAGCACCTTTCGAGGTAATTGAGGGGAGATCAAAAAGTCCCTTGCTACTTAAGGTACATGGAAAGATCTTCGCTACAGATGAGTATAGCCGGGACCTACAAGAATATTTTCAAAAGATTAAGGATGCTATCTCTATCTCACAGCAAAGGCAAAAGGCTGCTGCTTGACAAGCACAGAAGAGCCCAAGCCTTTAAATAAAATGATTGGGTCTTATTAAAGTTTCCCTAGGCTCGATTAAGGCACATGACGGGCAAGAATCCTACAGGACACCAAAAATACTATGCTAAACTAGCAAAAAGGTACTATGGTCCCTTCCAGATTCTTAGGCCAATCAATGAGATGGCCTATCAACTCAAGTTGCCCAATTCATACAAAATGCTTTCCATGTGAGCCTATTAAAGCCTTACAAAAGAGAGCCACCTCAAGAACCAACAATTGAAGACCCACCGGAGATTGAGGACCAAGAGGAGTTGCTACAGCCCAAGTCCATTCTTCGACATGAAGACAAGGTACTAAGAGGCGGTAAGACTATCCGACGATATCTTATTAAGTTTAAGAATGATCCTTTTGAAGATGCTAGATGGATGCAAGGCATACAATTAAAGGATAACCTAAACCTTGTCAATGCTTACAATGCTTCCCAAGAGTAAGCAAATGTACAAAATGTTAAAAATGAAAAAAAAAATTGTCTTATAAGACTCTCTTTTTCTTTATTGTGCACAAGAATGAAGTAGTATGCATGCTTAGATCAAGTTTGCGGAGAGGACGTCTCCCAAAAACCAAGTAGAGCTTGTCACTCTACTATGGAAGATTGATAGGACTAATGTGTAGACATGCTTGCGGCAGCCTCAGGCTCTCAAGCGCCAAATGGACTTGTCATCCATTGTGGAATGATGTCGTAGGGTAACATAGGGATCCTCTACCCGCTAAGAAAAGGACTCATGAATATGCTTTATCTTCTCTACACCATAGTCGAGGACGACTATGATTTCAAGAGAGAGGTAATGTCATAATAATCAATATCTAATTCTCCTAAATGATTTTCTCATGTTAAACTGATCATTAATATGGGGAAGTGCCAGGGGAGAAAAAGCTAGAATATTGGTTAAGCTAGCAGACCGGCCACGGTAGGGATCCACAGGAGGGAAAATAGGGATCCAAAGGGGGGGCCATCTGCAAAAGATACATGTGCAACAATGGGCTAAAAAGACCCTAAGGTTCAGCCCATTAAGACTTCCAAAATGCTAAGGTTCCAAAATTCAAAGGTTGTGTCCAAAGGTCAACCATAGGGGAATTGGATGCTTTGTGTGTGTACAAAAAAATTCTTTGCAATCCCTACATAGGAGGGGGCGAGCCTTAGGAGTAGGGGATGAGAGAGAAAGTCACACGCACAAGCTCCCTTTACACAAAGGGAATGAGGGACACATGTCAGCTCCCTAGCCCAGATGCCCACAAGGTGTACCCAATTCCTATTGGATGGCCTTGGAGGTGGACCAATGAGAATTAGGCTAGAGTAAATCTAGTTTAATTAATTTAAAAACACTTAATAAAATAACCAATGAGAATTAAGTCCTCCAGAAGACTATTGGACAGTCTCCCAAGGGGTCCAATGAGCATTCAGCAGCCCAATGGCTTGCCTGATTCCTATTGGCGAGGAGGCAAAAGGGTCCAATGAGAGTTTAGTTGAATTATTAAATTACCTAAAGCTCTCACAAAAGGGGAAAGGGGGACACATGTCAGAAGGCTATCACTTATGCTGCTTAATTGTCATTGGCTAGCTCTAGGGAGGTCCAACGGGAAGACAGCAAGAGCAAATAGCAAGGGGGCTTCGCCCAAGAGAGAGAGAGAGAGAGAGAGAGAGAGGGGGCTGATTTTTGCAAGGCATTATGACACACACACTCACACAATCTCATGTGTAAAGAAGACTCTCTCTCCTTCTCAAGCTTTAATGGAAAGCTTACCACCTACTCCAAGCTTGTGAGAAGGGAGGCCTACACCAACAACTCTTGGCTTTGTGATGCAAATCCAACCAAGAGCCAAGCTTCAATGCATGCTCATCTCCTCTACCATGCTAATTACTAAGCTAAGCTATGCTAATATGAGTGATTATGTGAGGAGATGTACATCTTTCTCGTAAGATACTCCTTCTTCCTCTCAATCTATCTCACACCCTGCTAGCTCTCACCATCTTCGAAGGTGTGTGAGGTCTTGGGTCTGAGACCGGGGATAATTGATGTTGTGTTTGCTAAGTGTTTTTCTTAGTGCATGAAGCTTTCATCTTCATTGCACTAGCTAGTCTTGAAGGAACACAAAGAATTGTATTGTACAATGTCTCTCTTGATGGGAGAAACCATAATACAAAGCCTTTTGGAGGGGGGACCGGCTCCATGCAAATCCGGTCCTCAATTGTTGTCTTTAATAGCTTAATTTCTCTCTCTTTTGAAAGTATTGTTCATGCTATCTAACTAGGTGTTATGCTTTTTGTTGCTCTCTCCACCCAAACACTCTTGTAATTCTCATTAGGAATATATTCTAATGAAATGCCCACTATGTTCATGCTAATTTCCGCTACACACAAGTTCTTAGGCCATTAAATGTTACAGGGGGTATACAAATTTTTGTATGTTGTTGCAAACTCTACTTCCAATGAAACAAACAAGACCTTTCTTTCCTTGCCATCACTTTGTTCGGGCCTCCAATGTATACAGTCCTTATCGCATGCCAATTTTCTTGAGCTTCATCAGTCATGAACCCTTTGAATTCAAGTTTGTTGTATCCTTCCTTTTTCATCACTTTATTTAGAAGGCTCCAAACTAATGTTTGTGCTTGTGTATCCTCTACTTTGATATCCCCAATAGCAATAGTTTGCAACTCTTGGACAAAAGCATTGTAAACATGGCAGGCCATTACATCGTCCAATCACTCATTCTTTTCACAAAATCAAAGCATAACCATGAATTTCCAAGTTCTCCTATTGGTCTCGTTTTGTTAACAAGTTCTACACCATTTCCAAGCCCCTGTGTGGACATTTTAAATATATGACATTTATCAAATCCTGAGAAGTCCAGCTGCCCACGAAAGGCCATTCTCTGATAGAAGCTGAACTACAATCCTCTTTTTAACTTGAAAATTCCATCATAATCTCCCATTGCTACCTCTATGAGAGCCTCCTTTGTCCATCGTGATAATCTTCTCTTGTCTAGCAAAGGTGCCAGCTTTGCTAACAAATCACTCAGATTCTTATCTAAAATTCTCTTTCCTTTTGAATGGTCTCCAATGCCTTGTTTTTAATGGTAGGAAAAGTGAAAAAAAGGATTATGAGTCGGTTTGTAACAAGATATCTCCAAATTTACCAAAGAATGAGTATTTGAGGGAAACTATTGCAACACAAAAAAGTGTGATAAAGACTTACAATAGAAAAATGACACAGGTTAGTTTTGATAAAGTGTGATAAAAACTTATAATAGGAAAATGACACGAGTGAGTTTTGAAGTTTTAAACTTGATAAGAATGCGTTTCTCAATTTATTGGAATGTTTGTTTTTTTTAATTGTAGAATCTCATAGTGGTTAATTCTGCTAATGGAAAGGAATGGTTTGAAATATTGTGGAAGCTTTCTTTTGGAGATGAGAGATTCAAAATTTCTATTGAAAGTTGTACTCCATTTCATCCACCTCATGTTCAATTGAGCTAAAATTGAGGATGCTAAAAATGTTGGGCCAAGATGATTTTTTTTTCAAAGCTACAGTATGCCACTTGGGGACCATCAATACATTTCTTAGCTGGCCAAAGAGGTATGGATGGATCAACTTTTAGAAGATGCCACTAGACTTTTGCAACAATTCTTGGATTCTACTATGGGAGCTAATAAACTATTTTATGACTTTCAAAAAGAGATGAATGTAGGAACCACTCCAAGTAAGCATGTAGATTTGAATAACTCTTCATGTCAATTGGTCTATAGGTATGTTTTACTTGTCTAAGCTTCACTAAGTGATGCTTGTTGAGATCTTGATTGGTAGGTGTCACTTGTAGGTTTTTGATGCACCTTTGGTTTACAAAAAAGATACAATGCTTGCCAAAAATTTGCAAAGCTTGGACAATCATCTCTCCACCCACGTATTGTATGTTTACATTGACCATATCTAGGGAGAATGGCTCACTTGATGGAGCCATCTTGGTGGATGCTTGGGAGCGTAAGCACTATCCTTGGTGGCTTGACATGAAAAAAAGAGAGTATTTGGAAGAGGAGTAAGAGGCATATCCTAAACATATTAAAGGGGAATGCAAATCAAATTTTGAGTCTATGGAAGAAATGACTCATGATAAAAGGAAAATGGTATATGAGGAATTAAAAGCACTCAAGGACAAAGAGGATCAATATGCTCAAACTGTAAGAAAGAAGGGTGGTCGTTCACCATCCAGAAGCAAAGTAGGAAGTTCTGTGAATGGTGAGTTCCCAACTATTCGAGAAAGATGATGACTAAGTTCTATTATATCTATCTATGCTTTGAGCATGCATATGTTACATATTGTGTTGTGTGATTTTTAGTAATTAACAATTTATGTTAAAATGTGTAATTGCTTTTTTGTGTAAACATGAAATGTTTGGTTGGTGGAAGCATTTCCACAAAGAAGACTAGCAAGGGCTCAACAATCGACATCTCACTTGCTAATTTTCATTCATTTGATAACAGAACTTCATTGAAAGAAGTAAAAGTATGGAACTACAATTTTATTGTGCTAGGAAAAGTGTCCATAAAAGGGAACTTCAACGAGGGTTTTGCAGTGATGCATGAGTTTTATATAAGCGTAGGAAGGGATGGAAAAATGAAAAATTCTAAACCATGTGCTTGGAGTGTGGATTTAAGTGTGATAGATCTTCCTACAGGTTTCTTTCAAACCTCCACTCGATGTTATTGTTTCTTTTTTTTTTCATGCCTATAAAAATTAAGATAACTTTTAGGTGACAACATTATTGGATTTGATGGCTGACCTACTTGGAATGCATTGTCTGAGGATCATGTCAAGTGCTCTTTTTTGGTGGCAATCACAATGGTGGATGACATGGGGTGGATATTAGTAATTTTCCCACTTTCATCCATTGCTTTGGTGGAGCGTAGGAGTTCACTTGCAAGCTTAGTGGTGGGATTGAGATGGATCTTAGATTGCTCGGAGCCATACATGAAATCTACAAAGTATAGTCATCCATTCAAGGTATGCTATTTTCTCATTTCATTATACACAAAAGCATTACATATGTATGGTAGGTGTTGAGGAATTTCAAGACGATTGTCATTGTCTTGTTTGGGTGACCACATTTCTTGTATTGGCATTGCATAAAATTGGAATGCCACCCTCTTTCAATATGGAAAGAGGAAATAAGGTGAATTGACATCTACAATTTCTAATTTATGCACTCTTTGAATAACTAAATTTCATTTGAGCACTAACATCTCAAAGGTGGGAAATGTGCTCCAACAAGATCTCTCTTTGGAGATTGTTGGTCATTACATGCCTTTGTCCATCAAGAGCACGATGTGAAGGGAAGAGTGGAGGATGGAGGGGTGTTCTTGAGAGGAGTGAATCTCATATGTTACTCATTTTAGAAGCATTGTGTCCCTGGAGATTGGTGGAGGCAAATGACCTATGTTGAAGGCTGCCATGCACACATGACGTCCTTGTTTGCTCATTGATAATGATGGACAGATATGTAAAAGATATCTTACTCCTTTGGTTACAAGTTTTTATGGCAATATGGGTGGAGTAAATATGCATGAAAGTGGAACTTTTACTAGTGATGATGATGATGATTTTGTTCTTAGTAAGTGACATTTTTTGTGTGCCCTTGAGATAGCATGAACTTTTTGTGTGAGAATTGTTTTTTTTGCTTTATCAAATCATAGTGAGTTTCCTTGTTATGCAGAGAGTATGGCAAGGTGTATGATATCAAGTTCATTTGATGGCCATTTACCAATACATCGACAACTTGCCAAGCAATGCATATACATCGATGATGAGGTGGACATTGCTTAGTTGCTTATTAGATGAGAAGGAAATATGGATATTTTTTGTTCCATCCATGTGAACTTTATTGGGTTTTGTTCTAAGTAGACTTATTTGGATTTTGCGAATAATGTTTTGGTGTGTCTTTGTACCTGTGATTTGGTAAACAAACTCAATTTGCTTATGCCTTAAGTGAATTGCACGATAAAAAAAGATTCTTCGTGATTTGACATAATGATGAGAAGGATATAGGAATATCTATTTCTATGTCCATGTAGACTTATTTGATGTTCTATCCATATGGACTTTTTTATCAACATGATTTTTTTTGGATTTTTCAATTATGACATTGTACTTCAGTTATCACTTATGCTTGAAGTGGATTGCACAATAAAATGAGATTTCTTTTGGTTTGACATTATGGGTGCACTATTGATTGTTTAATGGGTTGTTTGTTGCTTCATTATTATGCTTAAACTCAATGCGCGCGCGTGTGTGTGTGTGTGTATGATTTTGCTAACTTTTTGAATATGATGTGGGTGCACCATTTAGATGTTAGCCTAATATATTTCTCTATGAAATACTCTTAGAAAAGAAATTATATTCTCTCTCTTTTCCCATTCCTTGCTCATATCGCTCATACATTTTTGCTTGCCAGATTCATACGTTCCCTAGACACTACCTAATCCCTTGAGGTTGTGTCAAGGACGACCTAGTCTAGGAGGGGGGGAAATGTTAGCACATTGATAACATCGGGAGCCTGCATGCAGCCTTTGATGTAAATTTTTATGTAATTTTTCACTATTTCGATCATTCTAGACACCCATAGCCCTAAAGCACCAACTGATGTTGAGGATGAATTGCCGATTATGCATTTGTTTGGAGAAAAGTTTGGAGAAGATGTAATAGCTATAGAAAATATTCAAAGGGACAAAACCACTATGAATCTGACATGGTATGAGGAGATGATATTCTTTTGGTAAGAAGGCATCATGCCATCCCACAACTATGGATCCAAGAAAGAGGGTGGCATTGAACAGTAACAAGTTTGAAATTTTATTGGGCCAGCTATATTACAAAGATCTATGGGGAGTGCTATTGTAGTGTGTGCTTAAACTGGAACAAGGAATAGTCAAGGAAGATCATGAAGGCATTGGTGGCACACATTTGTTTGAGCCACTAAAAGCAAAGAAAGTGTTCCAACTGGGCTTTGGTGGCATACAATCCATGTGGATGCGATCAAATATTTAGTTCAATGAGATGTATATCAAAGAATCTGTTAGTCAGTAAATAAGGTTAGATTACTATTTAATCCAATAGCACCATTTGAACCATTTTCAAAATGGGGTTTGGACTTTATTATTCCAATCAAACCTACGATAAAATAGTCAAAATGTAGATGCATTTTGACTTGTATGGATTACTATACAAAATGGATAGAAGCTTGGGTATTAAAAGAAGATAATGCAGTTTCAGTTGTAGACTGTCTTTGTTGGGATGTGTTCCCCAAGTTTGGTTTGCCAATGGAGCTTGTCGATGATTGGGACACACATTTTTTGAATAAAGGGATTTCGGAGTTTCTCCAAAATTTTCAGATTATGCACAAAAAATTACCCCTTATTCTCTGCAAGAGAATGGATTGGCAAAATGTAGTAATAAGGTGATCATGCAGATGTTGACAATGTTAGTTACAAAATGGGATGATTGGGATTTAAAGCTCCCTACAGCACCTTGGACATATTGCATGTCATTTAAAGTTGCTACGAGGTGTACTCCCTTTAAGTTGGAAATTGGAATAGAAGTAATTTCCCCTTTGGAATTTTTGGTTCCCAACACAAGCGGATTGCGGTGTCTAAAAGAATGTTATCAGTGCATTTGATGGTCTATTAGATGGATCAATTGCTGAAGTTGGAAGAGGATAGATATACTAGTTTTATGTTGATGAGAGAGCTATAGGTGAGAAAGAAGAAATAGATGGATAGATGTATGCAGTTAAGATATTCAAAGAAGGCAATCTTGTCTTGATATTCAATTATTGGCAAGGGAAATATAAAGGAAAGTTGAAATTACAGTGGATAGGACCCTATGGTGTTCGTGAAAGTGCAAGGGAAAATGCGTTCTTTTTGTGGAACATGGACGAGACAATGGTTCCAAGTTCGGTCAATGGCTTCAAATTGTGGCATTACCTTGGGACAGTGCCCATTCATCATGATGAGGATATTGAGACAACATGTCAAATCTCAATAATTACATTAATAACTATGATGTAGGATTATGAACATGGTATAAAGTCTTGTGTGGAGTACTTGAGGCATGATGAGGAGGATCTTGTAATGAGTGGGTTAATTGTGACAAGATATGGCGGTTCATTGATTGTCACACATGTGAACCCGAGACCATATGCATGGTGTTCGAGTTTGGACATGCAAAAGGGTTACTATATAAGTGCAACGTTTACCTCGGTCCTACTTTTACTTACCATTTTCTCCTCTACTTCCTCCTCATACACTTCACTTAATTTTTCTCACCTCTTTTCATTGCCAAGCTTTGCACAGTCTGTTGATTTCTTTGGAAAAGCTTTCAACTTTGAGAGGGATGGCACCAATTGTGGGCTATGTGAGCACAAAGGATCTTACTCCGCTCAACCACCAAATCACTAAGGCAATGAAGGTGTGGTTGGAGTGCAGAGCATTTCTTGTGTACACGCTCATCGATTGGGCATAGGTACAACCTCATCCTCACACCCTATTAATACTATAAGAGTTAGCTACAAAGGATAACCATGACATTTTTCACATCCATGGCTAACCTAGGCAGCTGACTACACAATTGGTGCAAGAAAGATGTCACCTTCCCTACACAAGTGTTACAATTTTGACAAAAAAACGACCATGCAGGATATAGTAGCAGCATATGGTACTCTAACTAGTAATGAGTTTAAATTTCATGGTTGTGTGGATGCAAAAGTGCAAGAATTTATTCATTGGGTACCGAAAGATGTTTGGTTGATGGACAAGGCTTACAAGATTTACTAGGCTAAAGCAATGATTCAACAATTGTTCACTAAATCCAAGAGGGTAGTTAGCACTATGCATAGAGAGCATGCAATTAATACCAAAGTGGGGCAAAATTTGTTGCTTCTTTTTTTGGAGCTAGGCTTTGAAGGGCCTACCGTTTGGGTTTTCACTCCTACCACTCCGCATGTGCCCTTACCCCTTGTTGATGTGTCGATGACATCAATGTTGCTCACTTTGGGACTCAAAGATTTCATCTAGCTCAAAGCAACTGGCACAGCCCCAAGTTCTATTGCTACCCCAAGTACTTTGATTTTTATTGTCTCGAAGACAGTGGTATCTTCCAATGTAAAGGATGGGGTGCAGTAGCCTCTGTTGAAAAAATGGAAACTGGAGATGCTAGAGAGGAGGTTGCAGGCATTATCATCAAGCCAATCCATCGTAACTTCTACTGGTCATACTACAAATGTAGGTCAAATGGTGTTGGTACCCATTTTTGTTCCATCATTGACCCCTTGGTGACAATGCCAGTTACAATAAGACCTGTGCAAACTTTTGTTATTGTAGTGTTGACCCATTCAGCATCATGACTTATACCTTGTCAAACTACAGATGCAGGTTGGATGGTGTTGGTACCCGTTTTTGTTCTAGCATCGACTCCTTCGGTGACAATGCCAGTTACGATATGACCTGTGCAAAAATTTTCTATTTTGGTGTCAACCCATACAACATCATGGAAAGGAGCAATAAGTCAAGGAGGAGTACCAAACACTAGAGTGGCTACTTTTTTCTCAAAGTCAAGCTAGTTAGCCTCTCTTTCTTGTAGCAATACGTAGTATCCATGGTTGAAGACATGATACCAGTAGTAGGAGCAACATGTTGCATATTTCCTTTAATTTATGTAGTAATTCAATCTCCATTGGCATGAGCAAAGACAGTAGCTGCAAGTTATTTCGTGCCAGCAACAATAGATTTTTGATTTGAAAGCCTAGAACCAGTCCTTAATCAATAGGATTGCTGAACTAGAAGGACATTTACATCAAGCTAACATGCAAGCACTATCCACAAAGCAAAGGGAAGAGCAAGCCTAGGCGTTAGGTCCATGAGGCAATAGAGGTCATCCACTTTGGCCGAGGAGCACAAGTGAAGTTTGCACAAAGTGCCTCCGAGGAGCTGACTCATTATCGGGTGGACTATTATTTGAAAATGGCATACTGTTACCATACATAAGTGGTATGATGTGTGTGAACACATCACTACCACTTATGTGAACAAACTAAAGATTTTCGGGGAATTTTTCCCTCACTAGGAGGTTTTTTTTGCCGTGCATTGTATATACGACCATCACTCTAGAGTTAACTTATCTTTCATTGTGCACTAAGCAATGCTACTCTATGTTGCATGCCTTGAGCTTCCTTATCATTTCCAAGCTGTGTGTGTTTCCATACAACCCTATTTCCAACAATTGGTATCAGAGTAGGTTGTGTCCTCTCGGGCTTAGTCACCAGCAAACGGCCGCTCACTTTCTCAAATTTTGATTCGGGCTCATTTTGGCCTCCATTTCCACTACAAGCAGTACTACGCATGCAATTTCATCCTTTTGTGCAGAATTTTGATCTGTGCCATTTTTTACACAACAATTCCCTTATAGTCTTCTATGGGTTGTGCTACATAGCACATGTTGGTCTTGCTTTCTTTCTCCTCTTTTTGGCTAGTTTTCACATCAAGTGTGCGCACTCGCCATGGCTGATAACAACACAGATGTGTTCAAGATGTTTGCTATTGAGGATAAATTGGATGGGGACAATTACCCAATGTGGGCTTACATAATACAACATGTTCTTGTGTCAAAGGGAAATTAGAATGTTGTGCAAGGCATTGATCTACGGCCTAGTTCTTAGGATATAGGTGATATTGAGGATATTGCAGGTTTTGTAGTAGGGTTGTAGGTGCTAGAGTTATTTTGCCTACGACTGAGAAATCTTGTTGGGATATTAGAGATGTGCAAAGTCATGCACTGATTTTGTTATCTGTGAAGCGCACTATTACTCTAAAGAGGCAAAAGATGATAAGAATAAAGAGGCTAGTTTCACTACAATTGCAACAATTGTAGAATATTCTATGAAAGGAGATTGTGATGATGATGTAGAAACAGAATGGAATTTTAGTGCAGAGTACACTTATGATTCTTCTGTCCACAATGCATGTATGTCGATTGTTGTAGATTTTCATGCGTGGTACTTTGATAGTGGTGCACCTCTCATCATGACTTGTTTACCTCTCTCAAGAATGTCTCTCATGGGAATACAGTCACTTGTGCTAACAATGCCACTTAGCCACTCAAGGGAGTTAAACAGATTGTGTTGACTACTACGAATGGCAGTTCTTTCACACTTTTTGATGCACTTTATGTACCTTGGTTAAAAAAGAACCTTTTGTTTGTATTTGCACTTGCTAGACTTGATCTTGTTGTCAAATTTGTGGATGACAATACATGATCTTACTTTTGGTGATGAAATTATTGCATTTGGCATTTTATGCCGTGGGCTATATAAGTTCACTTTGTATGACAAGTGTGGGCTAAATTTTGCAAATGCATTTGTGGATTCAAAGTCTATTTCAGATGCAAAAGCATGCACATTTTGGGTATCTTTTTTCCACTTTACTGCGTTTGCAAAAAATCTGATATGGTTCCTTATTTGCCCCCTCTTGAAGCACCTGTGAAGCATCTCTATGAAGGCTGTATTTTGGATAAGATGCATCGTTCAAAGTTTCCGAAGGATGGTTGAATAAGGGCTACATGCATGTTGCAGCTTGTGCATAATGATGTTTGTAGGCCAATGCAAACTCCATCCTTGGGCAATTACCTTTACTTTGTGACTTTCATTCATGAATACTCTAGGCATGCATGGGTGTATTCGCTTATGTGCTTCAAGAAATTTTTGGCTATGGCTGAAAATGTCTCTAAATGTACTATGGGCACCCTCCATTCAAGTACATGTCTCATGCGTTTTAATGCATTTCTGGTTATGTGACAAAACACCAATATACTGTGCCATATTCACCTCAACAAAATGGTGTTGCTGAGAGGAAAAACAGGTCACTTACAAAAATGGCACGATGTATGGTCAAAAGTCAAGCTTTGCCACATTCTTTTTGGCTTGAGGCTATCATGTGGGCCGCTTATGTCCTTAACATGTGTCCTACAAAAGGTTTGCAGTCTATGACTCCTTATTAAGCATGGCATGATAAAAATCCATCTATTGATCACATGCATTTTTTTGGTTGTTTGGATTATGCTTTGGTGCCACAAATGCAACACAAAAAATTGGATGCTAAGGCTGTCAAATGCAATTTTGTTGGTTATAGTAATGAAAGAAAAGGCTACAAGTTGTACCATCTGCAAACAAAGCGTATCTTGTTTCACAGAATGTTGTGTTTGTGGAAGGTTTTGTTCAGTCTTTGTTGTCATGTACTAGAGACAGTAATGTAAGATCACATGACATTTATGGCAATTTTTTACCTCTTTTCAATTGTGGAAATTTGAATGTAAATTCTAATGAGGAAAATGTACAGCTCTTGGGTTTCAAAAAATGCTACGAATCAGCCTGTTTTACTGATGCATATGTACATGATGTACTTGATGTGGAAAGGGCTGAGAATGAGTAGGCTAGAGGTATGCCAAAATGGCTGGTGCATACTTTGTGTGACAGCAAATTGGATGCACGTTTTTCTAGTTGTACTTGTTCAGGTTCGCGCCATGCATCTTATGCATCAGATTGTTATGCCTTGGTTGTTTCTGGTTTATGTGACATTGAGGAGCCTTTGTCTTTTGATGAAGCACAAAATTTTGAGAATTGGATGGCTACCATGCAATCAAAATATGATGCACTTATAGAAAATGACACATGGACTTTATTTTATTTGCCTCTTTGCAAAAAGGCCATTGATACGAAGAGGGTTTACAAGTTGAAATGTAAGCCGGATGGTGAGAGTGATCGCTATAAGGCTCGACTTGTTGCAAAAGGTTATGCATAGAAGAAAAGCATAGATTATGAAGACACTTTTGCTCCCACTTTTTGTATGACTACTATACACTTTCTATGTCCATTGGTAGCTCATTTTGGATGGGATGTACATCAACCATATATTGGTACTGTTTTTTTGAATGGTGACATATTTGAGGAAGTTTATGTATCACAGCCTCATGGTTTGGTCAAGAAAGGACAAGAGGATATAGTGTGAAAATGTAAGAAGGCTTTGTGTGGGTTGAAGTAGTCTCCTTATGCTTAATATGAGAAAGTTGACAATCATTTAGTCAATCGAGGCTTTCGTAACAGTCTAACAGAGTGCACTTTGTATGTATAGCGTGAGGGTGCTATACTTCTCATTATTATTTTATATGTGTATGATTTGTTGATCATGGTCCAAATGAGACACACATTGCTAAGCTTAATACTAATTTGAATGTTGCTTTCAAGATGAAAGATTTGGGGTTGTTGCATCATTACGTGGGCATAAAGTTTAAATAGTGTGATGGTGGTATTGCCTTGTGTCAAATAAGATTCATAGAGACATTGCTACATATGTTTGGACTTGAGGACTACAAACCTATTGCTACCCCCATGGAAACAAGTTTGACGTTAAGTCTTCATGATGCTACTGATGTCACTCTTTACCAAACTGTTGTTGAATGCCTTATTTATGTATGCAATATGAGGCATGATATTAGGTTTGAAGTCTCATAGGTCAGCAAATTTATGCATGGACCAGGGTCTAGGCATTGGCAGGTTGTCAAGTGGATCTTTTGCTATTTTAGTGGAACTTTACATCTTGGTTGTTTATCCTAAGGGGGGATCATTGCCACCAGATCTACATGCTTTCTTGGACTCATATTGGGCTAAATGTTATGACACGCGAGTGTCCATGAGTGGTTTTTGTTTCATGCTTGACAATTCATGTATATCATGGTTGAGCAAGAAGCAACCAACTGTGGCCACTTATAGTTGTGAGGCTAGGTATAGGGCAGTATTCACAACTATGGCTGAGTGTATATGGTTTAGACGCCTTATGGATGATTTGGGTGTTGGACACAACAGTGGCAACATCATCCACACTATCAATTAGAGCGCATTGGCAGTTGCAAGGAGCCCAATTTTTCATGCTCTCACAAAGCAAATTGAGGTGCATTACCACCATGTCAAAGAGAGACTCTCAGCAAGAGAGATCAGCTTGGCTTATATGCCAACACAGGACAACCTTGCATATCTTTTCACAAAGGCATTATCTCGTGAGAAATTCGAAGCTTTTTGCAAATCTTTGGGCTTACTTTCCTTTCTGAATCGATCATGTCCTTAGGGCATGGAACTTTTTGATACTCTTTCCTACACAGAATTTGACTATGGCTTGCTTCAATTTTGACCAAAAAAACCCTTCTAAAACACCATGAAAACTTGTTACAATGTGGTTCCTTTGGCACGACCTCGATGAGCGCAACAAAACTTTGGCAGTCCTTGGCTTTGAAGACCTTTGTGTTTCTCTCCTCATAGAGAGATGCAAAAAAACCTCCTATTGGTGCCCTCGTTGGTCCCAAAGATGTCCAAAAATTCCTCCTCTGAGTGCTCCTCTGAGCCTCCTACAAGCTCTATTGAGAACCCCTCAAATTGGCAAAAAACTGGCCCTCTATGGGCGTGTGAGCCACCGCTCTATTTTTATTGACCCTTTTTCTATTTTTGACTTGCTCTTTGCATGTGAAGGTTCTCTTGCTATTCTCGACTTTGCCTTGAGGCCCAAACCACTGTGAGAGCAACCCCTCAGTAGGAGCGTGGACGGCGCCGTCGGCGCTTCTAAGTTTTCTTGTAAAAATAATTTTCCCCTTAGGACGTGTGACCGGCCTCTAGTGGGCATGCCATGTCACCAACCCACGGCACATTTGGATGCCACCATCAATGGCTATCACTACCCAAAACCTCCTCAAGCTCCACCCCTGGTGACAACCATAATAGCTGCGTGTGCGGAGCAGCACCACCGCCTCGCAGGCTCATCATTGTATCCATGGAGCTCTAAGCTCTCTCCACCACGTTGTCTTATGACCAGAGAGCCATCCACTATATCTACCATCATCTCCTTGTAAAAACACCCCATGTGGGTTTATTGAAGCTTCTATGTGGCAAGCCCTCATTACTTTCCCTTGAGGGCTTCCCTTTGAGCTTCAAAAAAAACACAAAAACTCTTTTTTTCCCCACACTTTAGAGTGCTACCATCTGCTGCTCACATCTGTTGTGAATGGACCGTAAAGACCATTCAAAACTCATATTAGCCGACTTCAAAGTGTGCATACCTCACCATGTTTGGGACTTCTTCAAACCCTTCGACCAAGCCGTCCAAAACGGATAAGATTCAGCTGGCACCCCCGGCTCATAACCGTCACCAACTTCAACCTTCAGTATCTTGCATATCCGATTGGACATGTTGTCAAATCCTTTGGCCTTCATACACCACATAATTCTCATACAAATCTTGGAGAGGCTCCAAAAATCTCAGATGAAACACCGATCGAGGCTACCAAAACTTGCACAGACTAGTCCCCCGTGAAACTTCAAGTGGCAATATCTTGGCAGCCAAGACTCCGATTGCCAATATGAAAAGACCATTATGCTCCACAAGATGAGAACTTTAGGCTTATGAATTCACTTCATCTCTGACCATCTGTCTCCACCTGCCCTATCTGTTTAGGATCTGCAAACCATTCCAGCTTCAAACAACCATAACTTTCACACCGTAGCTCCGTTTGAGGAGCCATCTAGACTAACTTGCATAACATCTCAAGCTCCACACTCCAATGCAAAAAACCAAAACTTTTGGACACCTTCACCTTCCATCCCATCTAGACCATTTTAATGGCCTTCTCCATCAGACATACATTTCCGCTACCAGGTCCTTCACTCCTAATTTAGCCCTTTGCCATGCACTTGTCAACATATATACCATTTCTTGTGCCCTGCTATGGTCGACACACTTTGGTTGCACCATCATTGCCCACCCCTCTTGTTGAACATTCATGTTCAGCAAAAAAAATCCTTTGATCACCTAGAAACTGCAAAACTAGACAAAACTGTGAACAAACAAAAAAATAATACCATATGTACAAGGCCCTACTCCTGTTTCTGGCCAAACCTCAAGTGGTTGCCCCGTCCCTTCCATAGTCTGACCTCCTAGATCAAATACCTAGCTTTTCTCTCTTCCATCCATCTGCACCAACCTCCAATAAATCTTTACCCATGCACATAGCCATCCATGCATACAATAGGCCCATAGCACCTTTGAACCTCTTCAAGCATTAGCCTGCTTCATCAACATACTTGACTCTACCAACACACCATTTGATCCAACAAACGTATCTGACCCTCCCTCCGAACCATGTAAAGTAGAGCTCCTCCCAAGGGAACCCCTTATCTGGTGGATAAGACACTGTACAGCTGCACTTAGAATCTTTCCGTTTAACCATGACTCACATACCTCCTTTGAGAGCAAAGTGGAACCCTAGAACTCTTCTTCATGAACAATGGAGCATACCTATTGCATTGGAAACTCTTCTACCTCCTATTCATCTCTTGCTTCTACATCTATAACGCACTCAATCCAAGCATCATCAAGCCCTTCCTCATCAACTTTCCCTTCAAGATCAATCAGGACCTCTGTCTTGTAAACTTTGGCTTCCTACTCTTCAAGCACTTTCTCTACCGCTTCATCTCTAGCCAATATTTCCCTATCTTTCATGGCGGAACTTTGTACATGTTGCACCTTTGTGGAAAATTCTATAGAAACTTTAACAAGCATAGCCATCAATATGGCACTGCATAGCATTTTACCTACATGTCTACCCCTGTAGGCATGCACTCCTCCAATTGGACTTCATCAAGAACATTGGTTTGCACCTTCTCCTGCTCCTCAAACACATCTTTCACCTCTTTATCCACATGCAAGAGATCAAACTTCTTATACATTGAGTGGGACGAATCCATTTCCCATGTCGCGTCGACATCCATAGAACTACTTTCATCTTCTTTTGCCTCTTCTTTTGTCTCAAGATCTGGAATTTACTCCACTTTTACAGCTTCAACCTCATCTGCAAACCGTACTCTTTGATTTCTAGCACACACCAATGGAGTTTGACCAACCATACTTGAGTTTTAACACGATATTAGAGAGTTTGAGACTTTAGAGCCAATTTTGGAATCAACAATGTTTAGAAGATTTGGCCATATGGACAAATCTCAAACTGTTTTTAAAGACCAAAGCCTTTAACAAGGTAGCACTTGAAAAGATCTTCCCAGTCATGCTCTTATAACACAACTCAGATGCCTCTCTATAGCCCAAGATGCTAACAACACCCCCGTCCACTAGAAATCACAATCAAAGTTGCACATCTTGGCAAGCACACCATCATTTAAATGCATACTAGCGTATGCATGCTTCGCACCACCAACAACTGACAAATGACCACACCAATTTTGCCCATTTACAATAATCTCACAACACACACTACATTCTCTTTTCCTCTCACACACATAGATGGTCCGGGGAGGCACACACATCTTACACAATCGGCACTAGATACTTGGCTGTGTCACACAATATGGATATGGCTTGCTTCAATTTTGACAAAAAAAACACCTTCTACAACACCATGAAAACTTGCTACAATGCGGCTCTGTTGACATGACCTCGACGAGCGCAACAAAAGTTTGGTAGTCCTTGGCTTCACCTTTGTGTTTCTGTCTTCGTTGAGAGCTACAAAAAAACCTTCTATTGGTGCCCTCGCTGGTCCAAAAGATGTCCAAAAACTCCTCCTCCAAGTGCTCGTTTGAGCCTCCTGCAAGCTCTGTTGAGAACCCCTCAAATTGGCAAAAAACTAGCCCTCTATGGATGTGTGAGCCACTTCTCTATTTTTATCGACATGTTTTCTATTTTTGACTCACTCTTTGCATGTGAAGGCAATCTTGCTATTCTTGGCTCTGCCTTGAGGCCCAAACCACCGCAAGAACAACCCCTCAATAGGAGCCCAGATGGCGCCATCGGTGCTTCTAAGTTTTCTTTCAAAAAGAATTTCCCCATAGGATGTGTGACCAGCCTCTCAAGGGCATGCCATGTCACCATTCCACAACGCATACGGAGGCCGTTGTCGATGGCTAGCACTACCCAAAATTTCCTCAGGATCCACCCTTGCAAACAACCACAACGGCCTTGTGCGCGGAGCAGCGCTATCACCCCTCAAAAGTCTCATCACCATGGCCTTGGAGCTCTAAAATATTGTTCCAACACGGGGTTGGACTCGACTAAAAAAGAACTATGATGCTTTAGTGTCTTGCAACCATGGTCTGCCATTGAGCAAAGGAAAGCCACCCTCTATCTAGGGAAGACGAACCACAACAAAATCCAAGTTAAAGGTGAAGTCCTACACCTGCAGAGGCACCTTATCTACTATGCCCAAGGGGTAGCTCGTTGTTTGATCGGCCAAAGTTACTGTGAATGGGGCAGGCATAGTAGACTAGAGACCTAGTGCTAGCATAGTGAACTCACGCATCAGGTTGATTCCAGGTACACCATCCACAATTACACCTGAGAATTGGCACCCTAGATTAGACACAGTGAGACGAGGACTCCTATAACCAGTGAGAGGAGCAATAATATAGGAGATCATGTAGGACGCAAAGAGCTACATTGGGAGGTGCCTACCATTGGACCTTGCATCAAGATATAGAGATTGAATGACTGTAAGGGTGTCACTTTGAAGATTTGCATCCAACCGGAGCATGTCGTAGAGTGAAACACTTGCTGAAAGGTGATCTTCAAGATAGTTTTTTTTGGACATAGGCTTTTCTCCTTCAATCAAGGCCGTATCTGGTACCTTGGTCTATTTCAAGTCAGCCACACTACTTCCAAGAAGGCCCCATCAATATCAGATAGCATGGAGGTAGGTCGGCCTCTCGCACCAGTGGATGGCTTGTCAATTGATGTATGTGGACTAGGTGGTGAAAGTGGGGATGGAAGAGTTGGAACTTCTAAAAGACTGAGGCCGAGGGCTGCCCTTTGTGCTTGGATGAGGACACCAACATGCTCCTCCTCTTGCTGCATTGTCCTAGGGGGTAACCACATGAGTAGCAGGATAGCTAAGGGATGGTGCTCACCACTATCGGGTTGATTTTTTGAAATGTGAACTCCGGTTGGTTGTGACTAGGGCTC
Organism: Adiantum capillus-veneris; assembly: GCF_014529385.1. Taxonomy (NCBI): domain Eukaryota; kingdom Viridiplantae; phylum Streptophyta; class Polypodiopsida; order Polypodiales; family Pteridaceae; genus Adiantum; species Adiantum capillus-veneris. The sequence continues at coordinate 30,474,655 of NC_140938.1, forward strand.
AAACAAGTGAATGCTTGTTGCTTGGGACAATCCTTACTATAGTGATCCTTAGCCTCAAGGAAATGACAACAAGGAGAACCTTCAAGCAAGGGACATTTTCTTTGGTAATGCCCATATTCATAACATTTGAAGCACAAAATGGGCCAATTGGATGGGCGAGTTAGGGGTTGGGGAGCAAGGTGGTCTTTGATCTTGATGTATGGATGTAGAGGGTGAGGTGTAGAAGCTTTTAGGGGCCGAGGGAGCATTAGCATGATAAGAGCTCTGAGATGGAAAATTTCTTTGGATACCTTGCATAGGGGGGTGCATGTGATTTGAATGGCCATAAGGGAAATCCATATTGGATGCAGGTGCCAATCTTGGGTGGATAGGTGCCAAGCTTGTTGAAGCATAGGGGTGAGGCTCTGTTGTAATTTCCACAACCCCTTCAAATAGTAGCAATCTTTGTTGTCCTGTCCAAGCTTCTCACAGAAGTGGTAGTAAGCTCAAAGCGGTAATTCCTATGGAGGATTCCTCAAAGAACGACATGAGCTACACTAGACCATAGCCTTAGACTCCTACCGAGCCATGGGCTCTTCTAGCTCCCCCTTGATCTGGTCCAAAGTTTCTTGTTGTGGAGGCTTCTCCTCTCAAAGAGAGAAGGATCTCTGCTCTTGATGATATTGTTATAACTTCGGTGCTTCTAGTTCTCTATGTAAAGAATTCAAGGGGTCAAATGGACTTTTCAAGAGTATTGAGGCAGTCTCTACCTAAGGAGAGTCATTGAATAGCTTCCTTACCCCTTCTATCCTAGTAGCAGCAAAGACAAACTCCTCCAGAGTGGCTTCAGGTTGGAGACTCTCTCGGTGTTTTTGCTAAGAAATCTTGGGGAGAGTTCACCCAATCCTTGACCATGAATTCTCCTGGTTGTTGGGGAAGCTTGGCAAGAGACTTTTTTCGTGTCATAAGTTCTGCAAAAATATCATCTACCTAGAGCACTAGGTTTGCCAACTCATCCAAAACCTGCTCTTGGAAGTCGCCTAGTTGGTAAGCTTCACATAGCTGTTGCCTTAGTGTTTCCCAAGTACTAAAGTGGTTCTGATCAAATTGATTGTACCATTTATTTGCTAAGCCATCCAAGGTCAACAAGAAGAGCACGAGGTAGGCATCTTCTCTATTGAGGCCATGACTCAAGGAGAGGGAGAAAAATCTCCTAGCATGGTCTCTTGCATCCTCTATGGAGAGTTCTTTGAAAGTAGGAAACATTATGTTCACCTTAACCAGAACGCTTATCAGCACCCTCCATGGCTGCTTGCTTTGGAGCCAGCTGTTTAAGAGCTATTTTTGTAACACAGTGGGTGGGAAATGTACTGAGAAATGTGATCTAAGAGGTGAATAACTTGTTGAGGAAGTGGAGGTAGATGCGTGGGAGGGTAGAGATAATGGGTTTGGTGGACTTCTACTAGACACAAAAGGTTGACACTTTTTGTGATAGTACTTCAGAGGGTGCAATAATGGGCTTTGTCAAGATTTAGATTGCCTTGTATGGATCATGTAGTAGAAACAAACCCACCCAAGCTCTTGGTGCGGTGACCCTCAAACTTGTTGTGTATTCTAGACCCACTAGACCACACGTGACTAAACCAAGGCTAGACCTACTAGACCATTCCTGCTATATAAGGCCAAAAGAAACTAGACTAGGTAGACCAAGCTGGACAAGGCAAAGATAGACTGGACCAAGCTAGATGAGGGAAAATTTAGTCTAGACCATGCTGGACCACACAAGAAAACTAGACCCAGCGAGGGACTAAACCAACTAGCTCCTCAACATGTACACTGAATGGAGTGAGACTTCAGTTGAGGTCCCATCGGGCATGCCAAAAATGAGAGCACTTGTAGTAGGAAAGGTGTGTTGTCCTATCTATAGTGGGTGCTCCTCATATTGCAATATGCATGGAACCTCACTTTAGCAAAAAGAAAATATCACACAACAATGGATCAACAACTCAAAGCACAACGACAAACTCAAAACTCAATGGGACTTGATAAACTTATAGAACCATATAGACTCTGCCTGGCAACACACTCAACTTCAAGCCTAGGACTCACAAGTACAATGGGGGTGTCAAGGCTCTAATGTGCAAGGAGAGTGCAGATGTGCGGTGTTGGACACAAGACTCAAGACGCTAGACCATAGAAAGTAGATGATGCCCCTGAGGACTAGAGCCAACTACAAATACATACAATCATAAAGAGCCACCAATGGCTAGAAAATATCATAGTCCAGGTAATTTTATGTCCAAAATTGTGGTGGTGGTGGTATGACCATGAGTCCACTAGACCACCACCCGTATCGTTACCATGCGTCATTTCCAAAGCGAGAGTCCATCTAGTGTGAACACTCTAGACCAACTACAAGTAATTTCCTATTATGTGCAAGTGACATTGTAGCCCTGCTAGCCACTCTTTGTGAAAATATCTTGTTGGTTTAAGGGACATGAAGGTAGCTAGGAAATACTTAAAAGAGCAAAATTAAATATGCAACTTGTGGCCCCATGTTGATGAAGAGATAGGTCAAACCTTCACCATGTTTACTTATCTTCAAAGAGATTAACACGATCAATCACAAAATATGATCTATCTGAACATCCACAAGATATGGTGCTTCATTGAAAAACGTATTCACTATGGAGGACACGATCCTTTCAAACTTAAACACATGGTCAACATAATTTAATCAAGGTAACTCAAACCTTTTTCATCACAAAAAGTTGTTCTAACTAGATGACAACTAACTCCATGCCAATTGAGTCCAACATGCCAATCTTCTTGAGTCATCACAAGTCTTAAGCGCACCCATCTATGGTAGGCACATACTAATTACATTGATGTTGGACTCTCCCAGCCAGAATCAAGGTGCTTTACTCATAATCACACACAAGTGTAATAGTGCTCATAGCCCATAAACCTACTCACAACACAAGCACAATTAGGCACATGCTGACCCAACTACGAGAGTGTACCATATACTTCACTAATCAAGCTATTTACAGTTGATTAATGTTGTTTGGAGTACTCATGAGAAGATAAGAGTTGAAAATCAAAACGAGAAGTGATTAGTTTCTCAAATCTAGAATACGAATAACTAATTCTACTCCCTGACTCAATGAAGAATAAGATAATCAAGATTAAGATAAAATCAAGAACCACTCTATGTACAAGAGTTTAGCACTAGCGTTCAAAGCATAAGTTTGAAGTTCAACTCTAGGCCACTCAAAGAATGACCATTCAAGAGAATGAATCTCCCAAGAATAACCCCTCAAGAATACTTGTATCTACACAAGAGGATTTCTTTAATAGGCATGAAGTCCAAGCCCAACACAAAAAAAAATCCATGAATATTCAAAGATGATCAGAGGGTAAAAGATGATATATACTATAAGATTGAAAGAAGGAGGGGCATTTTTCAACCCAAAAGACATTCTTGTATAAATAAATATACCCCATGGAGTCACAAATGCAGTCTTGATCAAGTCGGCAAGATGGATGCCCAATTGATTGTAGACATTGAACCCATCCATGAAATTGTAAAGTTTGTGCCCCACCACATCTTCAAGCATGCATTTGATGAAAGGTGTTGGAAAACCATTTGCACTTGTCACCTTGTTTAGTGCATGGTAGTTGACACACAGGCAACTAATATTGGATTTCTTCTTGGACGTGAGGAACATGGGTGATAGCCACTTGGAGTGCTCTATGGGCACAATGATCCCTACTTCTTGCATTTTCTCTAGCTCTAGTTTGACAGCTTTTGCATAGTTGGGGTTGAGCTTGTAAGAACGGTCGTTGGATGGCTTAGTCCCCCTCAACCAGAGGGATAGTGTGGACACCCAGTTCTGGTGGGATTTATTCCAAATCTTTGTTAGACCATGCAAAAACATCCTTGAAAGAGTGCATAAAAGAAACTACTTGGTTGAGTAGTGTCGGGTGTTCCCACAACCAAGCTGCTAAGAGAATTGGATGAGGGTTGTTAGGGTCCCTAAGGTTGACTTCCTTGATAGCTCAAGAGGTTTGTTGGTGAGGAGGCATCAGAATTTGAAGAGTTTTCTGCCTATTGGAGCTTTGAGACATCATGAGATGGTGTTTGATCAATATTAAAATCAACATATTCTTCGGGTAACCATCCTTGTGGAAGTTTTTTAAAGGGGAGTTCATTAGGCACAAAAGAGAGCTTAGCCTTGGTTGGAAGTCAGACACAGAGGAGGTTGAGAGTTAGGGAAACTCTTGTAAAGAAGATTTATTACCTCGTTTGTGATCTTTGATAGGCTCACCAAGCCCATATGCCTTGACAATAGAAGCATTTGAGTTAACAATTATCATGAACTCAACACTTGTTTCTAGGCCAGGGGAGATGCGGTATCCTCAGGCAAAGATTGAATAAAAACTACATAACAAGGCATAGATTTTGTAGCTTCCAACCACTCAAACAGGTCCTCACCTGGTCCATCAGGTGGGGTAGGTTGTTCCAAGACGGGGTTGGACTCCACTGCCAAAGAACTATGATGCACTAAATCCATGCCTCCTTCAAGTCGAATGGGTTTCATTGGGGATCAAGGAGTATGTATCCACATTGCATTATTTCCCCAATCATGTAATGCTTTAGTCTGCTGCAACCATGGTCTATCGATGAGAAAAGGAAAGCTGCCCTCTATCTGGGAAAGACAAACCACAACAAAATCCAAGCTAAAGGTAAAGTCCTACACCTGTAGAGGCACCTTATCTACTATTCCCAAGTGATAAATAGTTCTCTGATCGTCCAAATTCAATGTGAATGGGGCGGGCATAGTAGGCTAGAGACCCAGTGCTAGCATAGTGAACTCAAGCATCATGTTGATCCCAGATAAATCACCCACAATTACACCTGAGAATTGGCACTCTAGAAGAGACACAGTGAGACGAGGAATCCTATAATCAGTGAGAGGAGCAACGATATAGGAGATCATGTAGGACTCAGAGAGCTACATTGAGAGGTACCTGGCATTGGACGTTGCATCGGGGTATAGAGATTGAATGATTGTAAGGGTGTCACTTTGAAGATTTGCATCTAGCTAGAGCATGTCGTAGAGTGACATACTTGCTGAAAGTGATCTTCAAGACAGTTTTTGTTGCACATAGGCTTTTCTCCTTCAATCAAGGCCTTCTTTGGTACCTTGATCTGTTGCAAGCCAGCCACTACTTCCAAGAAGGCCCCATCAATATCAGATAGCATAAAGGTAAGTCAACCTCTCACACCAGTGGATGGCTTGGAAATTGATGTATGTGGACTAGGTGGTGAAAGTGGGGATGGAAGGGTTGGAACTTCTAAAAGACTGAGGCCGAGGGCTGCCCTTTGTGCTTGGGTGAGGACACCAACATGCTCCTCCTCTTGCTGCATTTTGTCCTAGGGGGCAACCACATGAGTAGCAGGATAGTTGAGGGATGTTGCTCACCACTATCAGGTTGATCTTTTGAAATGTGAACTTTGATTTGTTCTGACTAGGGATCAAAGAAGTGCATTCCTGTTGCTTGGGACAATCCTTACTATATTGATTCTTAGCCTCATGGCAATGACAACAGAGAGAACCTTCAAGCAGGGGACATTTTCTTTGGTAATATCCATATTCTTTGCATTTGTAGCACAAAATGGGCCGATTGGGTGGGCGAGTTTTGGGGGTTTTGGGGGGGGGGGGGGGGGGGGGGGGAGCAAGGTGGTCTTTGATCTTGATGCATGGAGGTGGAGGCTGAGGTGTAGAAGCTTTCAGGGGTTGCAGGATAATTACCATGATAAGAGCTCTGAGATGGAAAATTTCTTTGAATACCTTGCATAGGGGGTGGGGTGCTTGTGATTTCCTGGAGAGGGAGACAAATCTCCTAGCATGGTGGTTTGCATCCTCTATAGAGAGTTCTTTCAAAGTAGGGAACTTTATGTTCACCTCAGTCAGAACGCTTGTCAGCTCCTCCATGGTTGCCTGATTCGGAGCCTATTGCTCAAGAGCTTTTCAGTAACACAGTAGGTGAGAATTGTACTGAGAAAGGTGACCCGGGAGGTGAAGAACTAGTTGAGTGAGAGGAGATAGATGCATGGGAGGGTAGAAGTAATGGGGTTGGTGGACTTCTACTCGGCACAAAAGGTTGACTCTTTTTGTGGTAGTACTTCAGAGGTCACAATAGTGGGTTTTGTCGATCTTTAGACTGCCTTGTATGGATCATGAAGTAGAAACAAACCCACCCAAGCTCTGGGCGTGATGACCCTCGAACATGTTGTGTAGTCTAGACCCACTGGACCAGACCCGACTAAACCAAGTCTAGACAGGCTAGACTACTCCTGCTATATAGGGCCAAGAGAGACTACACTAGCTAGACCAAGCTCGACAAGGCAAAGATGGACTAGATCAAGCTATATGAGGGCGAATCTAGTCTAGACCATGCTGGACCACACAAGAAAACTAGAGCAGACGAGGGGCTGAACCAGCTAGCTCCTCAACATGAACGCTCAACGGAGTGAGACTCCGTTGAGGTCCCATCGGGCATGCCAAAAATGAGAGCACTTGTAGTAGGAAACGTGTGTTGTCCTCTCTATAGTGGGTTATCCTCAGTGAAATATGCATGAAACCTCACTCCATCAGAAATAAAATATCACACAACAATGGATCAACAACTCAAAGCACAACAAAAAAATCAAAACTCAATGGGACTTGATAAACTTATAGAACCATACAGACTCTGGTTGGCAACACACTCAACTTCAAGCCTAGGACTCACAAGTACAATGGGAGTGTCAAGGCTCTAATGTGCAGGGAGAGTGCATATGTGTGGTCCTTGACACAAGAGTCAAGATGCTAGACCATAGAAAGTAGATGATGCCCCTGAGGACTAGAACCAACTACAAATACATACAATCATAAAGAGCCACCAATGGCTAGAAAATATCCTAGTCCAAGTAAGTTTATCTCTGAAGTTGTGGTGGTGGTGATCTAACTACAATGTCCACTAGGCCACCACCCGTATATTTCCATGTGTCATTTCCCAACCGAGAGTCCGTCCAGTGTGAACTCTAGACCAACTACTAAGTGATTGCATATCCTATGTAAGTGACACTATATCCCTGCTACATAAGAAACTCTTTGTGAAAATATCTTGTTGGTTTACAGGACATGAAGGTAGCTAGGAAATACTTGAAAGAGCAAAATTAAAAGTGCATCTTGTGGCCCCATGTTGATGAAGAGATAGGTCAAACGTACACCATGCTTACTTACCTTTGAAGAGATTAACACGATTAATCACAAAATATGATCTATCTGAACATCCACAAGATACGGTGCTTCATTGAAGAACATATTCACTTTGGAAGACACAATCTTTTCAAACATAAAGACACATGGTCGGCATAACTTAATCAAGGTAACTCAAACCTTTTTTATCACAACAAGTTGTTTTAACTAGATGATAACTAACTCCATGCCAATTGAGTCCAACTTGCCAATCTTCTTGAGTCATCACAAGTCTTAAGGACACCCATCTATGGTAGGAACATAATATTGGTCTTTGCAAGGACAATGAGTCTTAGAACCAACAAAAAAATCGAGCATGTCAATGATGATGTAGGTAGATTGGTCAAGAAGCTCCAAACAGCTAGGCAAAATGCTTGCTATCATTGCTTTCCAAAGAGACATAAAGCTTGAGGGTCATAACTACCTCCCTCTTCCCAAGGGGGGTAGTTAAAAATATTATACATAGAAGTTCCCATTGAACAAGCACCCATCAAGGGTTAGAGTACAAAAAGAATCCAAGTGATGGGTTTTTGTAGAGGGAGGATGAGCAAAATCAAATAATAAATAGTATTATACAATATGGTTGGCAAGTATGCAAGTTCAATGGAGAACAAACGGCTATGTAGTCCCAGATTTGGTGGGGAGAAATTAGCAAAGCCCGAGGATCATGGTAAATTTAGTAAGCACAAGTGCATGTATCTGTGTGTTTATGTGTGCAAGGTAAAGACACTTGGTAATTAACCATAAGACAATATATCCATCAGCTCCATCATGCATAAGCCATACAGTGCCACCTGAAGTGACAAAGTGAGTGTGTATAGTAGTAAGGCCACTAGAAGATTATAGCTGGATAAATCAATCACAACCAAGTATAGTGACTAAGTGTGTGTGTGTGTGTGTGTGTGTGTGTGTGTGTGTGTGTGTGTGTGTGTGTGTGTGTGTGTGTGTGTGTGTGTGTGTGTGTGTGTGTGTGTGTGTGTGTGTGTGTGTGTGTGTGTGTACATTGGCTGAATTCAACATCCAGCACAGGGAGATAACATGTTGGTGCATATTCCTTGAGGATGCTAGTCTTAGGCAACGAATATTTGAGCAACCCAAGTTTTACATGAAGTAGATATTGGAATGGCTAACTCAAGGACTCGAAAAGTTTCATATGGCTATGATGATCATAACTAAATCTAATGGCAAATATTATTATTTTTTTGGTTTTGATCTTTTGCAATCAAAAAGTGCACCCAAAGTTAAAGAAGGGAAAACTAACGTTCAGAGAGTGATTCTCGCAACATGAACTGTTGCTACTAAGGTTGGTTGTTGGTTTTCTATTGTACTAGGAGCCTAGAGCAAATTTTTGCTCTACTACCTTGAAGATATTTGAGGCATAATACAATGCCCCAATGGAATTTTTTATTGAGACAATTCTGATCCTCTTCTAGAAAATCTCATATAAATGCACATTTGCTTTTTGCTTGGAATATTCTTGACTCTTAGATCAAGTTATAAACACCTTGTTTAGTCTCCTTGACTTGAGAGTTTACACATGTTCAGAATTATACTTATTTCATTAAGATTCTGGTAGGGTTTGAAATACTTAGCTGGCTAAGTGCTTCCATTGGTTGATACTCTTTGGATTGTATTGCACTTAGACTAAACTTGGGGTTTTTTTAGGGTTCATTTATTGGCTCAAAAATGATTATTAAACTAAGGTTTTAGTTGTTGCTTCACTTAGCAAGATTTGTCCTCGATAAATATCTCCAATGGCATAAGTTTCTACACTAAATATGTATGTTTGAATTATAAAAGATCCATACAATAGGGATTTAGTTGCAAAACATGGCTTCTCAAATCACTATGAAAGTGTGATTATAAGTTGTGATTGGCTTATAGATGGTTATACAAGTTTTAACTCTTTGATAAGGTAAAAGGATACTTTAAAGTAAGGCTTTCAAGATCATATGGATACAATTGAGAATGCAGTTTTGTCTTGGAAAGTTCCACTCGAAAAAAAATGGGTATTACTTGAGATTGGACCATACTTTTATATCTTAATTATTATGTAGGATTGTAGCTAGTCTAATAATTTTTAAGTATGACATGGATAAAAACTGATAGGTTCTTTGACACTTGCCATACATAGCCAAGTCTAATAAAATCTGTTGTTTTGTCTATATGGATGCAGGTGAGAATTCTATCTTTCCTTTAAAAAATCTCGCTTTGCTACAATCCGTCGACCTTGGAGATGAAGGCGTAGTTCATCCTCATATAATGGTTAAAATCCTGATGTAAAGGAAAACTGGAATTTTAGTTCATTATGGTCATATTGTACAAAAATGAGTCTAACGCCGTTTCTGTGCAAATCACCTTCCTAATGTCTAAACCTAGTTGTTCTTTGAACAAAATGTTCTTTTCTGTATAAGTAATATCTTAATACAACAACACACACATCCTAAACGCAAGAACTTCCTAGGCAACTAGGTTGGTCGAGATATTGGCTTTGGACTAATGAAGTGTTTGTTATCTCTGGCAGACACATTGTCAGTAAATTCTTTTTGGTTGACAGGTAGGGGTTCATATTCACAGCCTTTGTGGTCCTTTGACCTAGCTCGTTGGATGAAATAGGAGCTACCAAATATACTTCTTGTGGTTAGATTTTATATTCAATGTGGAAGTCTTTTGTTTCAGGTAAAGACTATGAAAGTCATCCACACTATTTTCTAATGGCTGACAAAGCCTTAAAACTCCTACCGGGGTATAATGGTCTCTCAATACATTATCAAATATTGTTAAGAATCCACTACTGTGATGAGACTCTAAAGAATGAATTATTTTATACTATCTTCATGGATTTTGAGTGTCACAACTTGTTTGGCTACAAACTTCACATATTTACTATCGACTTGATGAGGCAGGAGGCCCATAATCAATGGGCCTACTACCTTAACATTGAGTATGGTGCCTTGGCAAGGGTGGGCATACACACACACACACACTTAGGCAGGATTTATTCTATACTATCTTCATGGATTTTGAGTGCCAGAACTTGTTTGGCTACAAAATTCACATTTTTACTATCAACTTGATGAGGCAGTAGAGGCCAATAATCAATGGGCCTATTACCTTAACATTGAGTATGGTGCCTGAGTAAGGGTGGGTGCGCACACACACACACACACACACTTAGTCACTGTACTTGGCTATGATTTGTTTATTAAGCTATAATGTTTTGGTGGCCTTACTACTACACACGCTCACTTTGTCACTTCAGGTGGCACTATCTGGCTTATGCATGATGGAGGTGTTGGTTATATTCTCTTATGGGTGATTACCATGAGTCTTTACTTTGCACATACATACATGCACTTGTGTTTAATAAATTTACCATGATCCTCGGCATTTGCTAATTTCTCCCCACCAAATCTAGGACTACAAAGCGGTTTTCTCTCTATTGAACTTTCATACTTGCCGACCTTATTGTGTAATCCTATCTATAATTTGATTTTTCTCATCCTCTTCCCTTTGCAAAAACCCATCACCTAGATGCTTTTTTAACTCCAACCCTTGAAGGGTGCTTGTTTAGTGGGAACTTTTACTTATACTATTTTTGACTACTCCCCTTGGGATGAGGGAGGTAGTTAATACCCTCAAGCTCTCTGTCTCTTTGGGAAGCGATGATAGCAAGCGTTCTGCCTGGCTATCTACAGCTTCTTGTCGTTTCTTCACCTACTACATTGCTAGTAGGCTCGGTTTCCTTGCTAGTTCTAAGACACATCGTCCTCGCAAAGACTACTTATCGACCAAAGCCTCGAGTAATGGGTGTGCCATCTCGGTTTTTGTAAAACCTCTAAAATGGGATGCAATTATATCTTAACGATTCCTCCCCCATCTGGCTTAAAGATGCATAAAGCTTCATCTACTTTCACCAATTGCCCTGAGACTTTGGGATTCTACTTTCCATTTATGGTCACTCAGCACCATTGTGTGTCCCCTCCTGGCTTGTTGACCGGATCTCTACCCCCGGCATTTAGTTGTGCCTCACTCAATCTTGGCGGATGTCAATCACCTAGTGAGCTGGCTGTTTTGTCTACTTATCTGTCATGGCTTGTTGCTACGAGATAGACCTGCAAGGTTATGCCCCATTCCATATACTCCATACAATATTTAAGGTTATGAATGTGCTAATTCAGACCTACATAAGGTTACGGGGGCATTATTTAACCTCTCAATATTGGAAAAATCTCCTAACATCATCTTACCTATGTAGATCAAAAGGTTTTCATGTTGTCGTTATCTTAGCAATACTGCCAAAAATTCTCCAAATGGGTCATCTTGGTTTCTTGAGACTTGACATGCCTATTTGACCATGTCAACCCCTCTCTTGTGAGGTGTATCCTTTCAAGACCACAGCTAAATTCCTAGCATGATTCGCAAAAAATGTTATATGCTTCCACAACTTAACAAGGAGTGTGTGTTGAGCTCCTTTTAGAGCTCCCACTCCAGAATGCCTTATGTTATGAGTCCTCACAATCAATCCTTCAACCGCTCCCTCTCAGCAATGCCTTACAATCAAAATCCACAGAGTCTTTGTCTCTTAAGCTTACTTTGCACAATAGAGTACACAAACACAACCAAACAACCCACGAACTTTGTTATACTCCAAGTATAAAAAGAGTCAAGAACACACTGCAAGCCTCACAGCAAAATTCCATAGCTGAGACACAAAACACGAAATGTGCTAGATTGGAGCCAAAACTGCAAAAATCATATTAGACCCCCAACTTCCATGTTAGGGTATCCATACCAATCTAAGTGCACATTGCCTTTCCACTTTTTGCACTTTCACACAAACAAGTGCGCATAATGATGGGCCACACATCTTGGCCATTCCTCAACAAACAAGAATGGGAGATTGAAACTTACACAATATCCAAGCGGAATGAACAAAATAACTATAAACCACAAATCATAAATGAGTGGCTCTTATTGGCCAACATTTTTTTTTTCATAGCCAACAGATGAGCACTTGTTTCAAATGCTTAGTAGAGTTTTCCAAGGATCAAAATCCCAATCTAATCTTGACAAGCGATTACCATATTACAATAAAAATATGTGATGATATTCTCTCTCATTGTCTGATGCCAAGCGTGCTCAACATCGGTGGATGCTCATGTGCACAATATGTGACTAAGCTTCAACCATTCTTTCATCATGCCCCACACATATATGAACACAATCGAGCAACCTATTTGTGATTGAATTACCTAAAAAGAAAATTAATCACCACATCAGAATATCTATTAGTCACGTGCTATGTTTGGGAAAAACTTTTCAGCCAATTCTTAAGCAGAAATTTTGAAGAATTGAAATTTATTCTAAGCTGTATTTGCACTATTTTCTTGTGAATTCCAAGTGGCATTTCGCCTTCTCTCTCCTCTCAACCGATTGTCTTGAATTCCTAAGTGCCTCAAGGTAAGCTGAGACACATTTTTCCCGAGCTGAAGACCAAATTTGTTACTACTGATTACTATATAATGAAAAGCAATTCACAACAAAGAAAAGCCCAATATCATGAATTTAATACATTCCGAACGCGTTCAACGGACTCCAAGTGGACGAATCAATACTAGACTTTCTAGTAAAGTATGGCTAAGAGTGGTACCAAGGAGTAGCCAAGGAGGTCAAAAAGGGTTTCAAAGGTTTCTGGAGGTTTCAGTCCATGACTAAAACTCGGTTTGAGAGGTTTCATATAAAACTTCCTGTTAAATGTTGGCAAACTTACATGGACACTAAATGATCATGCACATCGCACAACATGCCGAAGTAAGACGTGGATTAAGTGTATTATGTGCTAGAGAACTCATGGCTTACTTAAAACTTGAAACTTAAAATAGAATAAATGTCAATCAAACAAGTTAGAATTTAGGTCTTCAAAGAAACGCAGAGTTTTAGAAACGTTTCCCCAAAACCTTATGTTGAACAAATGAATCTCTTTGCAACTCTTGAATCACTTTCCCCAAAACCCTCATAACTTTCATTGTACAAAATATTTCCTGTCCATTCTACACTTACGGGAGTTTGAACCTAACCCTTCCCCTGAAAAACCAGAAGCAACATGGGATTAACTTAAAGATTGTCTATTAAATGCTGTTGACTCTGAAACATAATCTCATTCTGATATCTCTCATAAACAAACAATTCCTTCTTTGTTAGAAAAGTTGTCACAATACAATGACTGCAATCAAAGGGTTTGCGAGCTGTTCGCCCACCACGGTGAATATACGCATACGCTGTTGGAGGAAGATCAAAATTATAGACATGGGTAACCTCCGGTATGTCTAGACCTCGGCCTGCCAAGTCTGTTGCAATAAGGAGGTTCTTCTCGTCCGGAAACTCCTGTTTTTTGAATTGAAGAAAGGCTTTATAAGAGCATGATAATGGTCCAAGTGCCTTCAAGTTTGTGCGCCACATTTCCACATGTTAAATTTAAAATAGGCGTGCCTATTTGATAGGTGGGCCAATGAGCACCAATTTTTCACATTTGATTGTTCCTGGTGCTAGGTGGAGTATGATAATGAGCTTGGTTGGAGAAACGAGTTCTAGATCTCCCAGCCCAAACTAGGCGCGCCTATTTTGAACTTGGAAACTTTTGGTCAGATGCAAATCTTTTAAGCACAGATGCAACACTGACAGTATTTTACTTGTCATCGGCATAAGGTTATACACTTGAGATACTGCAAGTTAAAGTAATCTATACATATGTTGCGATCTTAGTTTCTTCCAAAGGTTATTTTGTTGAGAAAAGAACAGCATTTTTTATGGTGCAATTGGCTATGGTGAATAAGCCAATGTACCATTCATAATAGAATCATAGTTAAAGAGATTAGAGAGAGACTAATTACACAGTAATGACTCAATGCAATGGAAAGCATAAACTTGACATAAACACAAGATTATTGAATTATTAGAAGCGTGTAACAATTTTAAGAGCCAATGGAAACAAAGAAAATCAAGGAGCATTAAGCAACTTGACTTCAATTTCCAGTCATGCTCAAAAAGACACAAAAAGACAAATGAAAGAAGATTCAGTGCAACTTACAGCCAGTGTAAATGTTCTTGCATTTATATTTGCATCCTCTCGTAAAACCAGAGGGTTTAACTTGTTATCCATATCTTGTTTAAAACTCAATGCTAGATAGCCAAAAACTGTATCTGCTGCTGGTAAATCACCTTTCCGTTTTGATGCTTCAGACTGTTAGGTATGAACATGACACAAGGCATCACGCGACAGCTTAGTTTGAAGAGATCATATTTGCTCCAAACTAGACATTTTAGAGAAGAAAAAGAGTCCAAAGAACTCAAGAGAATAAACTTACTTGCTCATTGACAAAGATGATGGCTGCCTGAGGCAATTCAGCACGAAGCACAGCATTTAACATCTTAAGTTTCTCATCTTTCTCGCATATCTGGGTTCCAAACAGAAACGACTTTCAAGTGATGAATCGTATAATAGAAAATATGCGTGCCATTCTTATCTTCATCAAATAAATTGGAGTATAATACTCCATAAGAGAGTGTGTATGTCTAAATAGGACCATACCAGATGCCGATGAACAAGGGTTTCTGGCATTTTTTTTATTTGATTGGCTTGCACATGAATCACATTTCCCTGTACACATGCACAAAGTCAGCCTTTTCTGTCTCACATCATCAATCAACCTAAACTTGAGTGCATAGGCAACTGCTTAATAATCTGCACCATGCCAGGCTTAATGCATTGCAGAGAATTGAAGAATGAAAGCATATTGTTTGGAAAAGAATCTTCCTGCAGGCAAATTTCTAACACCTGATTCCTTTGATGATTAATGAACTTGCACATCTATCTTTAATGACTCTAAACTTATCTCTTTGCAACAACTTTATTCATTTAAACAGAAAAGCAAATGCCTCCATACAAACAAGCACCTCTACTTTCTTATGGGGCCTTTCATATTTCACAACCTGCTTGTCTGTGGGAACACTGAGTTTCAGCAGTTTACCTTTACCCATTTTTCACTGATGCATTTTCGGATAAACTGACCATGCTGCGGGATTGTAGCACTGGCAAAGATAGTTTGTCGATTTTGAGCTGAAGTAAGCGCGCTTAAAAGAGCTCTCAAAAGTGCAACATGTTGTGACATTCCAAACATTGCATCCACCTGGACATTGAAATATTGACACTTCAATTGCATGATGAGCTATGCAAGAGCACACAAACAAATGGCAAAGAGAACAGTGGAGCAATTGTAATATTACATGGAAGAATTCCTTAGCTACAAAATCAGCATAAGCATAAACTTTGGTTGGAGAATTGATCCAGAACCTGACTATTGCAAGCCAAACAGAAAAGAAAGAAAACCACTCCAACTTGCTGAGGGCTGAACTTGAAAGCAGGAGGAATCACCATAATACACGGAGCATCTAGCTTGCCATATATAAACCTCCTCCACTTAGGACCTCCATCTTCCATGGGTCAAGCAGCTCTACACCTCATAGCTTTCTATCCCTCTGATTTTTGTTCCACCTGTCTTTCACCTACCCCACCTACCTGCTTTTAAAAATCCTTTTGTTGAATTGTCGTAGTAGCCGATCCAAGGATATTTTTCATCAAATGAACTTAAGAATCTACATTATTGGATGAAGAACGCCCTCTACAATATTTCTCATCTGTGGATTGTGGGAAAAACTTCAAAGTTGATGGGGATATAAACAACACAGAACCATCTTTAGCAACTTGTGCGGTCGCAATAGTTTACTCAAAGAGCCAGATTCATGAGCCTGTCTGATATAACAAACCATCACAAAATCTGCAATACTCTCTGCAAGCATCTTATTGACCCACTCTTAAGTCTTGAGCCTACTCTAGAACACCCTTCCTTAATGCGGAGACATTTACAATCTTTAAAATATATCATCTATCAATCTTGCATTAATCTTGCTGGTCTGCTACCAAAACTTCGCAAACAGAAAACGAGAGTAGACTCTTATCGATTATCGAATGGTACACATGTTTCTCATAAGAGCATTATGCCATCAGTGGGACTCTCAATTTCCACAGCTCTTTTTTATTTGAGAAAAAATGGGGCTTGAACCCTTGATGTTACTTGCAAAATTACAAAGAGCTGAACGGCATTACAAAAGCCCATAGGCATTACAGATAACCTATGCTAGCAGTGAAAAAACCCTGGGATGTAACAAGGTTACAAAACCAAAGGGGAAAACTAGATACATCAAAAAATGGAGACAAGGGAGCAGGGGAAGACTGTAGAAGAGAGCTGCAGTAGAAACAGGCCACCTACAATGTTTCTATTCTTAAGCACTGAAAACCACAAAAGGGTCTCCGAAAGCAAGCTCCAAATCTCCATGGCCAACACGCGCACTCCAAACCAGAGAACATATCACCACCACATACCAACCCTGTATCAAAAATCTGAAGGACCAGAGGAGAGAGAAGCCTCGGCCATCTCTTGCAGAAATCCCAAGCTATGGCAGCCTGCAACCTGCGAATAATGTTCAAGAATTCAGGGCAAAAAGCTGCAGACGACGCTGGAACCCCACCCTCCAGAACCATCACCTTCAAGTTGTACCCCAAAAAAGAATGTAGATCTACGGCACAACCATACTGTAAGAGAGGCAAAGGGGACCCACTTGTCATCGACCGAGGGAAGGTACCAAGATGCACATCTCTATGACCAAACCATCTTCCCCAAGGCATCGCTAAACCGACTCTCAGACTGTCTGATATCCATGTTTCGACCATCGTCTGCTCCTATATGATCTCATAGATAGCCTCCCTCGTCCAAACAATATCCTCATGTAAAACCTGCACTCTAAATCCGATCGTGGTGCATTCTCTAGATCAAGAAAGATTTGATATCCTCCTCACAACTGCAAGAAAAACATAACGACACGTAGTGGCCCACTCCTCAAAGAAACATCTTGAAATCTCCATGGACCACACGAAAAGAAATGGGCAGGTAAGATCTCAGTGCGGTTGATGCAAAACCTGCTGAATAGTACTCCTCATCAAAGTGAGGAGACTCGCTCTTTTGCTCACCCCCAATAGTGCCTGCTGTAAGAGGCACCTGTGATTGGATCTCCAGAGAATCCAAAGGCTGCTGAACTGGCCTATCCTAGGGCATCTCAGGCTGATCTTGAGTTGCCTTCAACTGTCGGTCCTGCTCTGTCTGTTTATCCAGCTGGTCTGGAACATCCTCTCGAACTGGATCTTCTAACCTCACCTCAGGACATCTCTCTGGGGGACTGCTCTAGCTCATCCACCTTCTATCTCACTACCCGTCTATAAAAAAGAATAGGCTATGCCTGCCCCTGTCTATTTACCTATCTCGAGGTCTGTCTCTGTGTTTGATCAACATTGTGTTGCTCCTGAGCACTCTACTGCTTCTGACTGTGCCCCCCCTGATCTCTATCATGCTGTCGTGCAAGGTCCTACTGCTATGCAGAACACTGCTTGGTCGGCTGTGGCTGTGAGGGCCGTTCCCTCCTGCAACAAATCCGTCTCTGCTGTCGCCCTCTCGGGCATTCCCTCACCAGATACCCCATCTCATGAAATTGAAGGGACTGGTTCGCTCTGCCTGTAATCATGATCTCTACGAGTGTAGCGCCCCTTTTCACTCAGAAGTGATGGATCTGGAAACTCTGTGGAGGGGGTAATAGCCACCTTTATAGATGGCACAAAGGTCTGGGTCTCTATTGAGCATATAAATGATACGTCAAAAATAGAACATACGGGCCTCAACATCTGGCAACAATTTTTACAAGATGCTTCAGGACCTGGCATATGTTCTTGAAAGCAGCTATTGAAAAATCCATACCACGGATGCAGATTAATCAATCTGCCCCAAAAGCGAGGAGTGCGATCAATGGCCCGAGGCAAGCTCTTGTGATGGAGAAGATAGCAATGAGAGTACCTCTACCTCGTAGGATGATATCCTCCACTATGCCTTCATCCAAAGCAGCTAGACTTCACTTCAGCCACTCTCGGATCTTGACTGAGCGTAGGTACATCCGACCAAATGGCTAACGCCACCTCTTTGAGGGAGAACCTCAATACCGCCACCAATCTTGTGCTTTAGATCTTTTGAGATGACTCGGTTTAGGGTCGCCCGTAGTGGGCTGAGTTGATGTATACACTCGCATCGGGGGGTCTGCCGAGCTGAGAAGGATACACCCTCGCTCGCCTATCCTTGTTTTTTGGATAGGTTTCTAGTGTGCCCTGTCCGCATGGACTCAGCCAAGCCAGAGCATCGAGCTATATCCGCATCGTCAATGGAGGCCATGAGCGCTTCGCCAGTGGAGACCATGAGCGCTTCGCCAATAGAGGCCATGATCATTTCGCCGATATGAAAGCCCCATACGAAGGCAACTTTTGCGCTAACGAACAAGAGGATAACACAAATGGAAAGGGAGATGGAAGAATGGAAAGCAGAGACGGAGGGATGGTGGAAAGAGAAGGCCAACCTTCCTCAAATGTTTCTTAATGAAAGCGCGCAATGGAAGAAGGAGAAAGAGGAAACACGCAGAGCTACAAGCATTTAAGGCGGATTCGCAGGCACTTAGAGAAGAGGTCACAGCCCTCAAAGCGAGAACTTGCAGATAGAGTAAGCAGTGGACTGGAAGAAGGGGAATTTCAGCCCTCAGTGATAGACAAGATCAAGGTCATCAAGGAGCAGGTACGGATGATCACAGAAGAGGAGAAACAGAAGGTGGTAAAGACGTCTTCGTGGATGGATGTGATCACGAAGACACAGAAGAAGGCGGATGAGGCGAGAAATGGATAGAAGTCGCTAAGAAAGAGAAAGGGAAAGAAACCACATCCGTCCCCACTCCTACAATCATCAACATGACTCTAGAAGAAGAGCAACGAAGGAAAACTAGAGCATTGCATATAAGAGTGACCGGTCTCAAAGACCGAGATGATGTGGAAGGGGAAGTTGAAGAACTTCTCCGCATGATGGGTAGTGAGGCTTCTCATACAAAGGCATGGAGGGTAGGGAAGAAGACACAAGGCAATGGGGAGACTTCAAAAAGGAGAGCTTTAATCATCCGTTTCCCATCCATGGAGGCAAAGAAGGACTTCTTGAAGAAGCGCCCTACACTAAAGAAAACGGGCATATTCCTTGGAGATGACCTCACTCTCACACAGTTGGCGCATATGAGAGAGGTAATGCCAGAGATTCAAGCGGCAAGGGAGAAGGGAAAGACGGCCTTCTACAGAGATGGCCGAGTGGTGATTATAGAGCGGCGCTCCACATGAAGGTGCGAGACCTATGGGACCACACTCAAAGTTGCCACCTGGAATTGCAATGGATCTACACTCAAAGTTGCCACCTGGAATTGCAATGGATCTATGCGCCTTGATGTGGGTGCCTTTGAGGATAGTTTTGCGGGAAGAGACATCGTCTTCTACTCTGAGACACATCAGGCACCGGGGCAATCTATGCCTCATATTAGTGGATATAGATGGGAGACAGCCTGTAGACAGGAGACACGATCAGAACACAGAGGGCAGGGCTCAGGAGGAGTGGCAGTGTTATTCAGGGAGGAGTTGCAGCCATTGATACATATAGCCCGCAGGGATGAGCAAGCTAGGTACATGTGGGTGAGATTGAGAGCAGAGACAGGCAGATATCTTTACATTGCTATTTGCTACTTTCCCCCGAGTACGTCAGTTTATGCACCACCCAGAGGACAGTCCCCCTTCTCTATTCTGGATGATGACATATGGGAGTTCTCTAGAGATGGTGACATCATCATTCTAGGGGATTTCAATGCTAGGACTGCCCATCATTAGACAATATTTTATGATACTTCAGAGGAGATGCTGAGAGAGTTGGATGTTGCAGAGACGGGCCTATCCAGACTATCACAGGATGGAGAACACACTGAGTATGGACAACACTTGATAGACATGGGGACTGCACATGGATTGGCCATCTTGAATGGCCTACGCCGATTTCCCGTTGCCGGGGGTTTTACGTGCTTTCCACACAGACATGGAGCCAGCACAGTGGATTATGTCATGGCGCAGCCGAGCCTCATCTCTAGTATCCAGGACCTTACGGTTGGACCCAGACCTGTTGGTGTGGCAGTGGATCATGCTCGTGTCGCTGACCATTTCTTTTCAGTTTAGTGTAGCACACAGGCGACGGGCAGCAGCCCCTACTCGCTACACCTTTACACGGGAGACGGACTCTGTATACATAGATGGGATCTACAGACGCCTGTGCAAAGAGGATCCAAGGCGACCTCTGGAGGAGCTTACTACTATACTGACACAGACACTACATGATGCAGCAGCAGAGGCATACCCACATACCCAGCCTGAGCAAAGAAGCCATTCGGGAAGCATGCCCCAGAACAGCTGGTATGATGAGGAATGCCGGGACACTAGAGCTAGACTTCAGAAGGAGGTGCTTTTGGGGGACATCACTCACAGGCAATCACACAG
Source organism: Adiantum capillus-veneris (assembly GCF_014529385.1). Classification (NCBI taxonomy): domain Eukaryota; kingdom Viridiplantae; phylum Streptophyta; class Polypodiopsida; order Polypodiales; family Pteridaceae; genus Adiantum; species Adiantum capillus-veneris. The sequence goes on from NC_140938.1 coordinate 30,495,445, forward strand.
ATTGACTTCCGACGCCTAGTGCGGCGGAAGAAGAGGGCTTTTTTGGCTCGCCTAGAGCAGGATCTATACCAGTTATTCTCGAGTCAGGACTCACGTGAGGCATGGAGGCTCTTCCATGAGCACTCCCACCCCCCTGCCATCACTTCTACAAAGGCTTGGGGCCAGTATGCATCATCTTTGTACACAGTTCCTGAGCAGCCCCCCCTTCCCGACCCCCCCGATCCATGCCCACACACATGTGCTTTTTTAACCGCTGAGATGGTGAGGAAGGCCATTGACAGGATGAGGACTGGGAGAGCATATGATCATGATGGCCTAGTGGCTGAGCATTTCACGCATGCCAGAGATTTACTAACAGAGCTTCTAGCAATTATGTTTAACCGTGCCATGTGTGAGGGCTTGCCTGATACTTGGAGCCTATCTACTATTGTACCTATCTTCAAGTCGGGAGACCCCATGGAGCCTAGGAACTATCGCACTATCATGATTGGACACACATTGGCACAATTGTACGCATCTATTCTTCAGCAGCAGCTGAGTAGATGGGCAGAGAGGGAGGTGATACACGCAGCCGGGCAGGCAGGTTTCAGGAGGGGTTTTTTTTTGTTTCTACTCTTGACCATATCTTGACACTCAGAGCCATCATTGAAGAGGGCACAGCTCATGGGAGACGGATCTATTGTAGCTTTGTGAATTTCCGCAAAGCATTTGACATAGTGCCCAGAGCTAGATTGATGAGCAGATTACAGCAGATGGGAGTACCCAAAGAGCTCATTTGGGGGGTCATGGCATTATACAAGTCAGTAGTGGGGCATGTACACACCCCAGAGGGTCTATGCACACCGGTTTACTCCACTATTGGGGTGAAACAGGGCTGCCCGCTCTCTCCTACTCTATTTGGTATGTATGTAGATGAGGCTTCTGACTACATTGAGAGAGATGGTGATAGAGGTGCACAGCTGGCAGGGACATGGATTCCACTATTGTTATATGCTGATGATATTGTGTTGATCTCCGACTCTCCGGAGGGGATGCAACGTCACTTGGATGCTTTGCATAGGTTTGCCCAAGAAAGTGGTTTGTCTGTAAACCTTGGTAAAACCAAGGTCATGGTATTTAATACCACCCCACAGTGTGCTGCTAATTGGACTATTTTCTTATTCTTAATGATTAATCTCTTTTTTAGGATATTTTATTGTGTGCACTAAGAACTGTTAAAAGATTGTAGCTACAGGAACTGCCATCAAGAACGGACAACTCTGATGTGTCATTTGATGGGTGACGGTAAACATCGCCAAGGAGTTTCCGTAAGTTCGGTGGAAAGAGCCGGGTTACGAGTGCCCCTGATGCGTCACATGATGGGTGACGGGTGCATCAGTAAGGGGGCATCCCGTAGGCTAAGGAGGAAATCCGAACTGAGTAAGAAAATACGCGTAAGAACGCAAGCACAAGCATAAAGATGGGTTCAATGAAGCTTTTTACGAAAAGCAGGAACAATCGCGGGAAGGCAGACGCTTTCCCGCAAGGAATCTATGTTTGCATTGCATTCGTGCATGTGGTTGCATCTAGGGACGCCTGGGAAGTGTTGTTAAATGCATTGGTTTTAACTTATAAGGTTTCATTGAGTTTTTGGGCAGGTTCAGACCAATTTTAAAATATGCTGGCCGCACACTTAATAAGTGGGCAGCCACTTAGAAGATAAAGCAACAAAACCAACCAGCGAATTCTCTCTCCCTATTTCGGATAGAACAGAGCAAAAAAAAAATTAAAAAAATTAAAAATTAAAAAAAAAAACGGCCGCGATCTCTACGCGAGCAGTTATTCGTGCCGTGGCCAGGGAGCTATAAAAGCACCACATGCCCTCACTCACGGGAGGTACCAGCATCAGCAAGAGAAGACTCTGCCGCAAGAGATCGCGAGACTACGAAGCACAGAAGTCGCTTTTCCCGCGCAAGAGCGACAAGTATCTATTGTGGATTCGCCATATGAATTGTTGTCGCGTGTTTGTGTGGTTTGTTTTGCAGGAATCTCCCGTCTTACGGGAAGGCCCTTCACGGGAAGTACGGCTTCACGCCTAAGTCCCTTACGGGAAAGTACGGCTTCGCGCCTAAGTCCCTTACGGGAAGGAACGGCCTTGTGCCCAAGCCCTTTACAGGAAAGCACGACCTTCGGGTCTAAGATTACAGAACGGAGGGGTTTCCTCGGGTTCTCGTGCTTGTATAAGAATTCTCCCTGAATAAAAGAATACTCTTAACGGGGGGGGGGGGGGGGGGGGGGGGCAGCCCATCTTCTGGTCCCCAATACTGTGGCGATCTTCTCCCTTCTCTCATGTTTTCAAAGAATTATAAATTTCAGATTTTCAAGTGCTCGTGTACGCTCCCGTTTTGTGACAGTGGTATCAGAGCTCGGACTCCTCTCTTTCTCTGCAAAGAAGGACGATTCCGGGAAGAGCGCGAAGAACCATGTCGAGCCAAGGGAGAAGCGTTGAAGAGGAGCTTCAACAAGTGCAAGCTCAGCTTGCGGAGTTGCAACAAATTTTACTGTTGCCAGACGTCCAAAAGCTTTTGGGCGGAATGAAGAAAACGAATGGAACTGATGCAGCCAAGCATCCAGACAACACTGTTGGCTTGAGACCACAGGAGGCAAGAGAAGAAGCACGTGCCGAGGTGAACAAAGGATCTTCGGATCGGAATGAACGGCCTACTTCAAGGAAAGGCCAGGAAAAAGCGCTCTCCCTGCTAGACGAGAGCAAGGACATCTCTATCTCATCTCCATCTTACTCTCCTGATTATACTTCTACTTCTCGATCATCTCGTCAACAGAAGGAAGCAGCTACTCCCGCCACTACCATACATCAACCTAAAGATAAGCCTCGATTCAAGAAGCAAGGTCGCAAGTCTCAACATTGCATGAGAGTCTTCAAATCAGGCGACAAGGACATCAAGTTCGAAACCTACAACGGACGGAGAGACATCTCCAAAGCACTGTCCTTCATCAGACAGTTTGAAGTCGCCTTTACCAATGGGCACTTCACAGAAAAATCCAAATTACGCCATGTGGGGATGCACCTCAAGGAAACGGCAAGTAATTGGTGGTTAGCCAAGATTCTGGAAGGTTCTCAGGCCAGAACTTGGGAGAGCTTTAAATCTGAATTTTATGAACAATTTCTTCCGCCTGACTTCGAGCAGGACATACGGAAGGAATGGGACTGGCTTGCCCAGAAGGAACATGAAAGAGTAACGACTTATGTGGACAAGTATTGGTCGGTTCTTCTGAAGGTCACTCCCTTCATGAAGATTGCCAACGAGGAAAAGAAACGAAAGTTCGAAGCGGGTCTCCAACCGCAGCTTCGAAAGAGTATGAAGGTGTATCCGCATGATACTCTTCAGAGGATGGAGTCAGCAATCGTTGTTGAGGATTTGCACTCAACTGGGACGCCCAGAAAGATGGAGCATAGCACTTACCGTGCAAGACAAAGAGGGGTCTACGATGACCAAGGGGGCCAAGGAAGAAAACGTCCTCCATCTAGAGACGATGATCATTCTAAGAAGCCAGAGGGCACTGGCAAGCGAACTAAGTATCTTTCTCCTAGTCAACTTCAAACTTTCAGAGAGGAAGGAAGATGCTTCTACTGTGGCGAGAAAGGACATCTGAAACCGGATTGCCCGCTAAAGCAGCAACGGCAAGAGCAAGCCTCTACGAGGCAAGAGAAAGCAAGGAAGGAACCCGCACCACCAAGCTCGAACTCAATTCCAGATGTTCAAGGAAACACAGAAACGGAGAAAGGGAAGCAAGTCAACGAGCTTCTAGAGAAAGGGTTAGAACGGCCAAGTGCTTCACCCTACTGCTCTCCAGTTCTACTGGTGCAGAAGAAAGGTGGCACGTTTCGAATGTGCATAGACTATCGGTCTTTAAACAAGATCACAATCAAGAATCGCTTTCCGATCCCTCGGATTGATGATATACTTGATAAGTTGCAGGGTGCAAGTGTCTTTAGTCGCATAGACTTAAAGAGTGGGTATCACCAGATACGGATCGCCCCTGAGGATGTCCATAAGACTGCTTTCCGCACAACCTTTGGACTATATGAATTTTTGGTAATGCCTTTCGGCTTGCCCAATGCTCCTGCGACATTCAATCGCATGATGGACCGCATTTTCAGCCCGTATCGAGCTTTTACGGGAGTATTCTTTGACGACATACTCATCTTCTCTAAGTCAGAAGAGGAACATCGGAAGCACTTAGACTTAGTGTTTCAAGAATTGCGAAAGCATGAGTTGCATGTGAATGCAAAGAAGAGCGAGTTCTCACTATCTCGGCCATATAGTCTCTCACAATCAAGTGAGTATGGATCCTCCCAAGATCCGAGTGGTAGAAGATTGGCCTATTCCCACTACGGTACATGATGTACGTAGTTTCCTCGGATTATGTTCGTATTATCGAAGGTTTGTCCGAGGATTTGCTCATGTAGCAGGACCACTTCATGACTTGACAAAGAAGAAGATTCCTTTCAAATGGGGATCGAGACAACAAGCAGCTTTTGATCGGCTCAAGTACTCGCTAAGCCATGGGCCTATTTTGATAGTGCCTGACTTAAGAAAACCATTTGAGGTTCACTACGATGCTTCAGGCGATTGCATCGGAGCAGTGTTAAACCAAGAAGGCCATGCAGTGGCCTACGAAAGCAGATGGCTTAAGGATGCAGAGTTGCATGCATCAATCTACGAAAAGGAACTCACGGCTGTGATTCACGCCTTATCCAACTGGAAGCACTATCTTCTAGGAGCGGATTTTGTGATCAACACTGATCACAAGAGTTTGCGGTATTTTCTTACGCAAAGGAAACTATCTGAGAAGCAGATGAGATGGGCAAACTTTTTGTCTATGTTTCACTTCCAGATCCTTCACACGGCTGGGAGTAAGAATGTGGTCGCAGACGCATTGTCTAGGCGGCCAAGGGTGAACGCTATCACTTCGGTGTATCACCAAGAATTAGAAGCACTACCGGATTTGTATCCGAATGATCCAGACTTCTCCACTATTTGGGAAAAGCTACATCGTGGAGAGAATGAGTTTCCCTATTCCATTCGGGACGGTTATCTCTACCACCATCAAGCCATATGTGTGGCGGAACCATTAAGAAAGAAGATCATGGATGAAGCACACGCTTCGCCTTATGCGGGTCATCGGGGTATTCTCCCTACGACCTTAGCAATGGAAAGATATTTCTTTTGGCCTAGCCTTAAAGCAGACATTGATAAGTATGTCAGGGAATGTTTGGTTTGCCAAAAAGTGAAGTATGATCGGCATAAGACGCCTGGGTTGCTACAACCTTTGTCTGTGCCTAATGAACCTTGGGAAATTATTGCCATGGACTTCATCATGGACCTCCCTAGAACTCAGACTGGAAATGACGCGATCTGGACCATTGTGGACAGGTTTAGCAAGCAAGCATACTTTATACCAGTCAAGAAAACGATAAAAGCAGATCATATGGCTAGGGTCTTTCTGGCACAGATCTTTAAGCATCATGGAATGCCTAAGTCTATTGTGAGTGATCGAGATCCTCGCATGACAGGAAATTTTTGGCGTGCCTTGATAGATAATCTTGGTACGAAGCTGAATTTTTCATCTGCCTACCATCCTCAAGCGGACGGGCAAAGTGAGATAGCCAATTCCACAATATTGGATATGTTAAAAGCTTATGTGTCAGACCGGCAATCTGACTGGGAGAAATATTTGCACTCATCGATAGGGAAAGCACCTTTTGAGATTCTATATGGTAAGCCTTTGCTTCCACCCATCCTTTTAACTAAGGATAAGATCTTTGCAGCAGATGAATTTGTCCGGGACTTGGACACAACCTACAGGCAAGTTAGGAGAGCTATTCTACGCTCTTAGGAAAAGCATAAGAAAGCTGCAGACAAGCACAGAAGGAATCTAGACTTAACAGTCGGACAGTTAGTCTTACTCAAGTTTGAGAAGGCAAGACTTAAGAAACAAGCGTATCATAAGGGGAAGGTGGTAAAACTTTCTACCCGTTATTATGGGCCGTTTAAGATCATTGAGCAAGTAAATGATGTCACGTTCCAATTAGCGCTACCGCCTAATTGGAAGATCCATAATGCTTTCCATGTCAGTTTACTCCGGCCGTATGTGGGACCGCCTCCAAGCCAGCCTAGTGCTGAGGAACCTCCTGAGGTTGAGGAAATGGAAGAAATACTCCAACCGGAGCAGATAGTTAGTCATCAGAAGCGGTCTCTCAAATCCGGAAAGATAACACGGAAGTATTTGGTTAACTTTAAGAACTATTCGAATCTAGATGCTCAGTGGATGACGCAGGAGGAATTAGCAGCTTATCCCGAGATACTGGAGGTATATGTCCAAAGCACTATAGTTGAGGTCAACTGTTTAGAAGCCAGAGGGATGTTGCTAATTGGACTATTTTCTTATTCTTAATGATTAATCTCTTTTTTAGGATATTTTATTGTGTGCACTAAGAACTGTTAAAAGATTGTAGCTACAGGAACTGCCATCAAGAATGGACAACTCTGATGTGTCATTTGATGGGTGACGGTAAACATCGCCAAGGAGTTTCCGTAAGTTCAGTGGAAAGGGCCGGGTTACGAGTGCCCCTGATGCGTCACATGATGGGTGACGGGTGCATCAGTAAGGGGGCATCCCGTAGGCTAAGGAGGAAATCCGAACTGAGTAAGAAAATACGCGTAAGAACGCAAGCACAAGAATAAAGATGGGTTCAATGAAGCTTTTTACGAAAAGCAGGAACAATCGCGGGAAGGCAGACACTTTCCCGCGAGGAATCTATGTTTGCATTGCATTCGTGCATGTGGTTGCATCCAGGGACGCCTGGGAAGTGTTGTTAAATGCATTGGTTTTAACTTATAAGGTTTTATTGAGTCTTTGGGCAGGTTCAGACCAATTTTAAAATATGCTGGCCGCCCACTTAATAAGTGGGCAACCACTTAGAAGATAAAGCAACAAAACCAGCCAGCGAATTCTCTCTCCCTATTTCGGGTAGAACAATGCAAAAAAAAAAAAAAAGCCCGCGATCTCTACGCGAGCAGTTATTCGTGCCGTGGCCAGGTTGAAACATTTGGGTAATCTCGGATGTCTAGTGATTTTGTATTGGCCATTGAGTTTACTATGGTTACTTGCTTTTACTATTTGAAGGGCTCGACTTTGGCCTATACATTATGGTTATAGTTACAAAACAAAACTTCTAAAATCACTTTATGCATACAAGTTTTTGGGTAACATATGGAGGGTTTGACATTTTTTACAATAAAAGGTTTTTAAGATCATATGGTGCATTTTGGCAGGATTACTTTAACAAAAATGTGTGGGAAATTCTTGAGATTTGTTAAAAACTTTTATATTTAGGACAGTAGTTAGTCTAATAATTTTTAAGTTTGACATGCATAATAACTGATGGGTTCTTTGAATCCTGCCATACATAGCCAAGTGTAATAAATCTATTGTCTTGACTATATGGATGCAAGTGAGAATTCTATCTTGACTTAAAAAGGTTTAGCGTGCTGCAGTCCGACTCTGAAGAGACCTAATGATTCAACCAAGATGACCTCAACAATTCTACTACTTTTGTACAAATTCATTAGAATGATACCTCATTCTTATAATGTTGTATATTACAAAGACCAAGCCATTTCTGTACAAATCCTTTCCTAGTAAAGTCAGTCGTCTTTTGACCGTTATGTTCTTTTGTGTATATGTATTTAGTTTGATACAGCAACACACGTCCTAAACACAAGGCCCTCCCAGACAACTGGGTGGACCGGGGCGCTAACTTTAGATTATTCTTGTCTATAGGCTTTGATTGACCCACTGTCTATAATTCCTTCTTAGGTTGACAGGTGATAGGTGGTCTTTCCTTGACTATAGACTAGGTTCCTGCTCACGGCTATTGTACTCTTTTGACTCGGTCAGTTTTAGGTTGCAGGTTAATCCAAATCTACTCACCCATGCTCAATTAACTTAATTCTTGTGATTTCAAGTACATGCTATTATTAAACAGACTGCACATAAGTGGTTTTTCCGTGATCCTGAGCAAAAATCATAGAATACATCATCTAAAGACTATGAATGACAACCATACTTTTTTCTCATAGCTGTCATCTAAAGACTATGAATGACAACCATACTTTTTTCTCATGGCTGTCAAATCCTTAATACTCCTATTGGAGTACAGTCTTCTTTGAAGACATTATCAGATATTGTGTTGATAAGATGTACTTTATTCAGAGGCACTTTGATGTGGTACATAACCGCTAAGCTTCATACTCGACTATTTTACTCTCATTGTCACAAGGCGGGCACCACGTGCCAATAGAAAAGAACAGACTGAGCAGACTTTTAGCACTTCAATAACAACAGAACTCTGAGAGAGAGAGAGAGAGAGAGAGAGAGAGAGAGAGAGACGACACGTGACACGGAGTGGCGGAATTCCACCCTAGAGAGTATTGGCCCCAAACCTTGGCGCCCCTTTCGGTATTTCTTTATATTGCATCATCACAGTACAAGCCGTTACTCCAAACTCTGCACCTTCTCCGGGAAGCATGCAAAAGAATGAGCCCGAGCCTCATATTTAAAGGCCCTTGGCCTAAAAAGTAGTTTACATGAAAAGCTTTCACAATCAAAAGCTTCTGATCCAAAACGCAGTTAAAAAAAAGCTTTCAAACTCAAAAGCTTCTGGTCCAAAAAGCAATCCCAAAAGCTGCAAGCGTAAATCATGGAATCCGTACAACCTGCCACGTCATCATGCCAGCGCAATTTTCGGAAATCAGCCACGCTGTTGCAGCTTTAGGGTTAGGGTTTTCAGAATTAGGGTTTGCAGGTTTTAGGGTTAGGGTTTTCAGAATTAGGGTTTCAGGCAGAAATTAGGGTTAGGGTTTTTTGCACTCGGGCAACCACGTCTTGAAAGAGAGTAATCATCCGCGATTACAGCATATCTGCAAAACAACTCAAGTTAGCTCAAAAATTTCCGAGGGACAATCAATTTGCTCTTTTTATTAAGGAGTTAGCTTCTCCTTTCTGCTCTTTTGATCAAGGAGTTAGCTGCTCCTATTGGCCGTTTTGATCAAGGAGTTAGCTTCTCCTTTCGTCCAGATCGGAACTCTTGATATTCCGGCGTAGTAAAATTAGCCATCACACCCATACCATACTGATCTTCCTCGGGTGTCTTGATGCACTAAAATTACATACCCAGGCAATCTCATCCAATTAGGAATATTCGCTGGATGGCACATCACAATGCAACACAAATGCTCACATATGCATGTTACAAGACATAGAAACATAAAGCCGCCGATGAACACTCCTCCCACATAACCTAACAAGGTCCGGACCGAGAGATATTCAACGACTCCCTCATCACTCCTCCCGCATAACCTAAAAAGGTCATGGCCGGGAGATATAGAGGCCTTTTACAACCAAACGCCCCCCAAACCGTAGCCTGCGTCGTTTGGAGGTGCTCAGAGTAACCACTACTCAGACTTCTTAATACTCCTCCCACATAACCATCCAGGTCCCGGCCGGGAGTCACAACAACAATTATTTTACAAGCATACAACCAAACGCTCCCCAGGCATCGGCCTGCGTCGTTCGGAGGTTTTCAAACATACAACGAAACGCTCCCCAGGCATCAGCCTGCATCGTTCCGAGGTTCAAACAATACCAAAACAGTATTTCTCACTTCTCCACCCGGGAGTAAAATCACCAATCATTGAAACCAGTATCAAACCAGAGTCAAACAATTCAAATCGGCACCAAAACAGGTTCAAAACAGATACCATCCATTTCAAACAAATTCCAAACAGGATCACCAAACAAGCTCAAACAGAACTCAAACTTAAAAAGCAATCTCGACATCAGTCGAGCTCGAAAAGTCAACTGACTTTCCATCCTGAAACCTGCACCAAAAATTAGGGTTAGGTTTCTTCCATAAGGTCGTAGCGGAGCACAGCATGGTCCATCAGCTCTTGGACAAACAGTGTTTCTTTGGTGGCGATGGTAGTCCCAAGATAGCAATCGCACTCCGTCTCCAAGTTCATCTGCTCGTGAAGAGACATCTACTGGGAGATGTCGAGAAACTTCAAGTTATAATCTGCTAGGGTTTCCATGGCAAGCATTTCAGGATACCCCACTTTGCCAGAAGTTGCACTCCAAAGGAAGATGTCAGAAACCATATAACTTCGGGCAAAAATTTTCTTGAAAGCTTGCCAAGTACTTGGAGTATGCTGCTTGGTAGCTGTAGACATCAACATCTGCATGGCACTGCTTCTAAGAAAAACAGACTTGAAACAAATCTGGATCCTTCTCTTGCAAGTGATCTTAATTGGCTTATGCCCTGTAAGACACTGCGGTGAAGACGGGAGTGCGCCCGATGCGCGATGAAGAAGGGTGGGAGTGGTTAATAAGTCCGGGTTGGAGGGAGAAGATACCTCGAATCAAATTCCAATAGCTCTGTCTGCTCTTTTGTAGGACCGGTATGCTTTTAGAAAAGCACACGCCTGATGCTCTGATACCACTGTCACAAGGCGGGCACCACGTGCCAATAGAAAAGAACAAACTGAGCAGACTTTTAGCACTTCAATAACAACAGAACTCTGAGAGAGAGAGAGAGAGAGAGAGAGAGAGAGAGAGACGACACGCGACACGGAGTGGCGGAATTCCACCCTAGAGAGTATTGGCCCCAAACCTTGGCGCCCCTTTCGGTATTTCTTTATATTGCATCATCAAAGTACAAGCCGGTACTCCAGACTCTGCACCTTCTCCAAGATGTCTGGACACATATAAGCAACAAGATAGCAAATTTGATCGAGGGGGAAGCATGCCAGAGAATGAGCCCTAGCCTCATATTTAAAGGCCCTTGGCCTAAAAAGTAGTTTACATGAAAAGCTTTCAAAATCAAAAGCTTCTGATCCAAAAAGCAGTTAAAAAAAAGCTTTCAAACAAAAAAGCTTCTGGTCCAAAAAGCAATGCCAAAAGCTGCAAGCGTAAATCACAGAAATCCGTACAACCTGCCACGTCATCATGCCAGTGCAATTTTCGGAAATCAGCCACGCTGTTGCAGTTTTAGGGTTAGGGTTTCCAGAATTAGGGTTTGCAGGTTTTAGGGTTAGGGTTTTCAGAATTAGGGTTTCAGCAGAATTAGGGTTTCAGCAATTAGGGTTTCCAAAATTAGGGTTTCAGCAATTAGGGTTTCTGGCAGAAATTAGGGTTAGGGTTTTTTGCACTCGGCAACCACGTCATCACTCTGTGACACTTCTTCTGTTGCTTGTTCTTCTTAGGGTTTAGGCCCCTCGGCCGGCATCTGTAAGTTGGCTCCATTCTTTAGGCTTTGACACGTCAGCAGTTTGTTACACTCATCAACTTGATGAGGCAGTAGGCCCATACTCAATTGGCCTACTGCCTTAACATTGAGTATGGTGCCTGGGTAAGGGTGGGCACACACACACACACACTTGGTCACTTCATCTGATTATGCCTGCTTCATCTAGCTACACAACAAACACTTGAGCTACTAATGTAGCAAAGTAGGTATCTTGTTCTGTGGGTGAGTGCGTTGAAGTCTATACCTTGCTATACTTCATCTGCCTAGGATTGATACATCTAGATACACACACTTACACTTACTGATGTAGCTGATGGTTATTTTGTCTTATGGGTGATCACCTTGAGTCTGTACTTTGCGCACCTCTCAATGATTAATTCTAGCTTTTGCAATGCATAATTGAGATAATGAATGTAGCGTCTTATGGGTGTTTACCATGCGGTTGTGGGACTCCAGACAGCCGAGGAGAGTCACTTTGTTCCAGCAGCTAGTTGCACATAGAGCTACAGCAGTGGGGATCTAGCTAATACATAGTGGCTTGTCAGCAGCCTGTGCAGCTTGTGACCATCCTTTAGAAAGTCAGCGTCATTGTCTGTGGGACTGCCCCACAACACAGCAGGTTTGCTTCGAGTACTTCGACTAGTGCCTGCTCTTTCCACAGCATGATAGTACACTTGGGGTGTTGTAACCTGGTCCACCCTCACGAGCCCTGCACCCCAAGGCAAGATGAGAGTGATCCAGGAGGGTCCACCTACACTTCAGCCTGCCCCACAGAGCTTACCCCCTCAAGAGTGGTGCAGCGAGAGAGAGGTGTGTTGGGAGCTCGTATGTGGCCTGAGACCGGTTCATTTGGCGGGCCCATTGCTTCACCCATAAGACAAAATAACCATCAGCTACATCAGTAAGTGATCACCTTGAGTCTGTACTTTGCGCACCTCTCAATGAGTAATTCTAGCTTTAGCAATGCATAATTGAGCTAATGAATGTAGCGTCTTATGGGTGTTTACCATGCGGTTGTGGGACTCCAGACAGCCGAGGAGAGTCACTTTGTTCCAGCAGCTAGTTGCACACAGAGCTACAGCACTGGGGATCTGGCTAATACATAGTGGCTTGTCGGCAGCCTGTGCAGCTTGTGACCATCCTTTAGAAAGTCAGCGTCATTGTCTGTGGGACTGCCCCACAACACAGCAGGTTTGGCTTCGAGTACTTCGACTAGTGCCAGCTCTTTCCACAGCGCGACAGTACACTTGGGGTGTTGTAACCTGGTCCACCCTCACGAGCCCCGCACCCCAAGGCAAGATGAGAGTGATCCAGGAGGGTCCACCTACACTTCAGCCTGCCACAGAGCTTACCCCCTCAAGAGTGATGCAGTGAGAGAGGGGTGTTGGGAGCTCGTATGTGGCCTGAGACTGGTTCATTTGGCGGGCCCATTGCTTTTGCATCTTCGAGGCTCACTCTGTCCCACTGGCGGAGACTGTTCGTGACTTTTGGTTGGAGCTGATTCATACTCTCAGGGGTCAGTTGGAGAGACTTCACGGCAACTCCGAACGCATGCGGGAGCGCAAAGAGGCTTTCCTGCGACTCTGGCGCCCAAGGCCTTTCTTCACCATGGTCCAAGGTGCATCCAAATGGCACTACCGGCCACCTGTGTGGCTCTTTCCTCCTCCCATTTTATGATTTAGCCCCATTGTACATATTTTGTTTACTCAGTGGGAGAGTCTCCCCATGCTTTTGATGTAGCCCTCTCTAGTAGAGGTCGTTTGTAGCCTTATGGGCAGCTTTATTAACTAATAGAAGGATCTTTTTTTTGGAAAGAAAAAAAAAAGTTTGATCATATGGCACAAACCTTTTTGGCACATATTTTCAAGCATCATGAAATGTTGTCACAAAGTGATGACATGGCATGGCCCAAGGATACAGCCCACCCGACCGAGGGGTCCGAAACCCTACTGAAATGAAGCAAAAGTTGTTCCATTTTACAACTTATTGCCGAGTGGCCTAGAGGGATTAGGGATTAAAACCTAACCCTCCCAACTTATGGAACCCAGCCGAGCAGCCTAAAACCTTAAAAAATAAAGCAAGGCCCAAGAATTGCGTAGAGCTGGATGACTGGCATGCCGTATGGACTGGGCCATGACTTGCAACGAGATTTGCGGAAGATTGATCATGTGCCCACGTGTACAGACAGCCCACTAGGCGCTTGACTTTGGGGCCTAATGTATTTGGAACTTACAGCTTTTCATGTAACTGCTTTTGGATAGGCCAAGGGCCCTTATAAGTGTGTCCAATGTAACAGGACGGGCACCACACGCCAACTGAAAAGAATAGACCGAGAAACATTTAGCACTACAAACAACTGAACAAAAAGACGGAGAGAATCCACACGAGACACAGAGTGACGGAATTCCACTCCTAGACTGCAATGGCCCCAAATGATGGCGCCCCTTTCGTTATTTCTTTATATTGTTTCAACCGGGTACAATCCTATGGCATCTACAAGGTACAACTTTGTGGCTTGACACATCAGCAGTTTGTGACATCTCCCCTTCTTAACAGCAGAGTAATCGTCCACGATTATATCTACAAAACAACTCATGTTAGATAAAGAATATGGTCATCTGAGAGTCAATCCGGAGGGTCATTTGGTTTTCTCATTCCATATCGGAGCTCTTTATATTCTGGCATAGCAAGAATAGCCATCCCACCCAGATCGCGCTAATCTTTAAAGGGATGTCTTGATGCACTAAAGTTACATACAGAGGCAATCTCACCCAATTAGGAATATTCAGTGGTTGGCACATCATGATGCAACACAGATGCTTGCATATGCATGTTACAAGACATAATAAACAGAGCCGTTGAGCACTCCTCACAAATAGACAATCTTAGGCATGAAGATACTCAACGACTACCACCTCACCCCCCCCCGCAAATAACCTAAAAAGGCCGGGCCACGAGCTTAGAGGACTGATACAACCATACGCTCAGTAAAAATCCTTTCTTCCATTGAGGTAACCTATGACAAAGGAGCGCAGTAACTCCCCTCTTGTGCAGCCCGCATCGCACCAGATTCAACCTGCTGATTCATCAGAAACTCTTGGAATAGTCGATGCTAAACCAAAAGCTTCAAGGTAAAGCTCTAATATCTGAGGAGTATCTATCAGGTCCTCCTCCTCCATCCACTTGGCATCAAGAGCCAGATAATTCTTGAACTTAACCAAATACCGTCGTGTCAGCTTACCTTTCACTTTCCTTGTGAGCCAGGACCTGTTCGGGAATGATAATCTCCTTTGTCATCTCTTCCACTTCGGGCTGCTCATGTGGCTCCCTGTCCACTGGCACTTCAGCTTTGAAAGATCTCAATAGACTCACATGAGATGCATTGTGAATCTTACAAGTATCTGGTAACTTTAGTCTGAAGGATACATCATTAATCTTTTCTTGGATCTGGAAAGGTCCATAGTATAGCATACTTAGCTTTGGAAAAAGCCTCTCCTTACCCTTTCGTTTCCGTAAGTTGCCTTCTCATACCCTAGTTAGCATCTTCCTTCAGCTGCGACTCATGTCGATGCTTGTCTACCGTCTTCTTATGCCGTGCTTGAGACTTCTTCAAAGCCTCCTGTACCTTGGCAAAAGTGTAGTGTCCGAATTTATGTATACTATTCTGCTTCAAAAATCTTATCTTTGGTGCTCAGAATGGGTGGATCAAATGGTGCCTTCCCCGTAGACGTATGAACCGTGATCAAAGATGTACCACTTTAACAAGTTCAAGACCATTGAATTGGCTATCTCCGACTGGCCATTTGTCTGTGGGTGAAAAGAGGACGAGAATTTAAGCCTTGTGCATATATTCTCTTAGATTGCCCTTCAAAATAAACTCGTGAAACAGGGTCTCTATCTGAAACTATAGAATCACGCATACATGAAATCTGAAAATCTGTGAGACAAACGGCTTAGCCAAATAGTCCGCTTTAACAGTCTTCTTTACCGGAATAAAGTGGGTCTGTTTGTTGAATCAGTCAATATTGTCCGAATGCATCATGCCCACTATGAGTCTTGTGAAGATAAAAAATGAAGTCCATTGCTATACTCTCCCAAGGTCGGTTAGGAATGGACCAAGTGCCTTACACCGATCAAACTTGACCTTTTGGCATACCCAACAACTGCGAACAAACTCGTCCACATCCTTTTTGAGCCTTGGCCAAAAAATATACTTCTCCACACCTTTCAAGGTGGTGTCAATGCCGCAATGGCCCGCAAAAGGTGGACAATAGCACTTTGTCAAAACCTTGCTCCTCAACCCCTTGAGTAACACACAACATTGTCTTCCGCATTAAATAACCTTCCTTCAGAGGATAGCCTGCAATTGTCTCGCCACTCTGCAACCGGTCAACGATGTCTGCAAAATCTCGGTTTGTCGCATACTGATCAACCATATCCTTTAAATTCTAAAGGTGAATCACGGAAATAGCCGCTATGTGTGGCTTGCGAGACAATACGTTTTCTCCTCCCCTACTTCTTGGGTTCGCCCCCTCCTTTGTAGGCACCTTTTTTACTTCAAGCACCTCAAGCTCCTCAAGCATCTTAGTCATCAAGCATCTCAAGCACCTTAGTTATCAAGCACCTCAAGCACCTTAAGCACCTTAGTCATGAAGCACGACAAGCACCTCAAGCCTCAAGCACCTTAGCCATCTCAAGCATGACAAGCACCTCAAGCACAGGCCTAGCTTGTCTAAGGTCTAAAGTACCTAAGGGCTAAAGGTCCTAGGTCTAAGGACTTGTAACACTAACCTTTGGAGGTCTTTAATGAAGCTAACCCTAAGGTTTTTTAAGGTCCATTATTTGCTCATTGCTCTTTGATAGACCATCTCCCTTTTGCACCCTTCATGAGATGTAGCCTTCTCTCCCTTTGGTCCCGCGCTGAGATAGGTTTAAGAGCACATATCTATATTCTAACTCTTGTTCCCATTTATTTTCCCACAATAAATGATCAGTTCCATATGAGAAAATCATTTGGGATAGTTAGATATTAGATTTTATGACAGTTGATATTACCAAATTTACAGAAGCCATTTGAGGTTTACTGTGATGCGTGTGGTTGAAGTCTTAGGGCGGTCTTAATGCAAGAGGGACATGTAGCTTATGAGAGTTGAATGTTCTCGTGACACGAGTGGGTTGCACACATTTATCAAAAGGAGCTATTGACAGTCATCCATGCTCTTACTCAGTGGTGCCATTTTCTACTCAGAGCATATTTTACAATGTTCACCAATCTAGAAAGTTTCAGATACTTCTTGTCCCAGAAAAAACTCTCGGACAAAAGATGAGATGGACAAATATTTTGTCGCATTTTTATTTTCAGATTATCCATGTTAAGAGAAAGAAGAACTTGGTGGCACCCTCTCAAGAGTCACCCCTTCCACAAGAGGCATATAGGACACATGTCAAGCTCCTAACAAGGTTGCCCTCACAATGTGCCTAAAGCCTATTGAATTGTTGGGGGTAAAGGCCCCCTGTGGCCCCCCTTCTTGTATAGTGTACACATACTTATACTTAAAACTCACTTATAAAAGTGAGTACACACATTTTTTATTAAGTGTCCGGCCACTTTGGCCGGACAACTTATAAGTGTACTTAAATAAAACAAAGAACCCTCAAAATGACAATCGTGGGTTTCTTACGTTTGAGCTCTCTCTCTCTCTCTCTCTCTCTCTCTCTCTCTCTCTCTCTCTCTCTCTCTCTCTCTCTCTCTCTCTCTCTGCTGCGCATCCTACTTCTTGCAGTGTGTTCCCATCTCCTCCTGCTCTCACACACTCCCTGCGCTCAACAAACTGGTATCAGAGCGAGGCTACGTGCCTTGGGCGAATCTCTCGCACGTAGGAAGGAGTTTCTCTCTCCTGTGCAAATTTTCTCTCTCTAGAAACAACAACACAGCAACTTTCTCTCTCTTCTCCAAGTACGGTACGTCGACTACCATTGCTTACACGCTGAAAACAGGGAATTACAGGTCCAAAACAGGTGTTTTTGGGCTGTTTTTGGCTAAAAACATGCCATTTTCTACATATTCAGGTGTAAAAACAACAAAAACAGGTTTACAGGCTATCATAGGGCACTTTGGGAACCCAATTTCACGTTTGGAATTGGGACTTTTAACCACTTTGCTGAAATTTGTCAAATTTCAACAATTATTCATAACAAAACTTGGGGCTTTTGCTAATTTCAGCAAAAACTACCAAGTTTACTCCTTACAAGTGCAGGTGGCAAAGCTACAGTGGAGAATTGAGCGGTGAGAATTTGGGTTCTTGCTGAATTTTTAAAAATTCGGCAAAATTTCACTTATGTACTTACATTTGTGGTCAATTTGAGCAGAGAGATTGAGGCTTGTGGAGCCTACAAGTGTTTATTCAATTATTTGAGCAACTTTCACTACTTATGTCTATTGCCAAATGTACTTTATGCAGTGAAACTATGGCATGTACAACATTGGGGTCATTGCAAATGCATTTGGTGATGTATACTTGATGTGAGGTTGTTCTATGCGTTGAGTTTGACATACTCAATATGTCATCTTGCTGAAAATTTTACTTTTGAAGTAAATTACAGCATTATATTTGCTCTTGCAGACACTTTTACAGTGTATATTTGCATTTGCTTTTGCGGTACAGTGATTGTACTTCTTGGCTGAAAATTATCAGTTTTTGTTTTGCCTCATTATGGCTGACACTTCGTCATCCTCGGACTCTAAGAGCCTCTTTGAGATCCGTAGGTTTGATGGTACAGGTTTTGATTTGTGGAAGGATCGCATACAAGGCATTCTTTTCTTGAAAGAGTGCGATGATGCATTGTCTGCAAATAAGCTAGAGGGTATGTCAGATGCAGATTGGACTAAGCTTAATAGGAAAGCCATTACTTACATCAAGATGGCTGTGACTGATGATATCCTTGTTGACATCAAGGGACTTGACACAGCTATGGCTGTGTGGGATAAGCTTAAAGCAACTTATGAGAATACGACTCCTGTAAATCAGGTCCATCTCATGAGAAAGCTTGTAAGCTTAGAGCTTGATGAGTCCAAATCTGTCTCTGATAACTTGAATGCCTTTGGTGGGATTTTGAGTCAATTGAGTGATTCAGGTTTGCAGGGTTTTGAGGATGATAAGCTCAAGGCTATCTTTCTACTTATGGCACTGCCAGAGTCTTGGGAAGCATTGGTTGTTTCTTTGAGCAACAACTCCAACTTGACCTATGATGGTGTGCGTGGTTCTATCCTCAATGAGGACATTAGACGCAAGTCAAGTGGGAGTGGCAGTGGATCAGCCTATAATGTGCGTGGACGCAATGAAAAAAGGCAAAATGTTGCAAATAAGCAAAGAAATCGCAGCAAAAGCAAGGAAAAACAGCAAGACATCACTTGCTATCAATGCGGAAGAAAGGGGCATAAAAAGCCCGATTGCAGGTATTTTAAGAAAGAGGAAGAGCGCAAAAAGCAAATGAATGCAAAAGGCAAGAAAAATGACAAAGAGGACAGCTCTAACCCTAAGGAAAGTGAGCCTGAAAAGGCAAATGTGATCTCTAGTGTTGTCATTAAAGAGATTGATGAAAATGAAGACACTAGTGATCTTATGTTGCATCTTTAGATCCACATGTCATGACTGTTGAGGATATGCATATCACTAAGCATGATGTGATAGATGCTTTGCTTTCTACTCATGATGGCCTGTCACAATCTTGGATTGTTGACAGTGGTGCCTCTTTTCATGTAACTCCCTCTTTGGAGTGTTTTGCCTCATACACTGCAGGAAACCTTGAAAAGGTGTATTTGGGCAATAACTATGCTTGTGACATTGAGGGAGTTGGCACTATACACCTGGCACTTGATAATGGCCAGGAACTCACTCTTCCTGATGTTAGATATGTGCCTGGTATCAAGAAGAGTTTGCTTTCAGTTGGGCAGTTGGATAGCAGAAGCTTCTTCACTACATTTGGTGGTGGCATGTGGAAGATCCAAAAGGGATCTATGCTTGTGACTAGAGGCAGTAAGAAGGGTACTTTATATTATCTGCATTGCAAGGCATTACCTGGTCGTTTTGTTGCAATTGCAGAAGTGCAATCACACATGGAGCTTTGGCATAAGCGTCTTGGACATATGAGTCATAAGGGACTGCAGACTCTTTCCTCCCTTGGTAGGATTGATGTAAAAAGCTCTAAACTTGATTTTTGTGATGATTGTGTACTTGGGAAGCATGTAAAAGCTTCTTACTCTCATGGAGTCTCTAAAAAGGCTAGTATTTTGGATCTTGTACATTCTGATGTATGCACAATGCCAATAAAAACTCATGGTGGTTCTCGTTACTTTGAGTCTTTCATTGATGATTGTTCACAAAAGCTATGGGTTTATTTGCTCAAGGACAAGAGTGAGGTTTTAAATGCATTTAAAAAGTTTTATGCCTTTGTTTGTACTCAAAAGGGTTTGAAACTTAAATACATACGTACAGATAATGGGGGGGAGTATGTTTCTAAAGATTTTAATGGTTTTTGTGATGAGAATGGGATTAAAAGGGAGCTCACTGCCCCTTATAATCCATCTTTAAATGGTGTGACTGAGCGTATGAATCGCACGTTATGTGAGAAGATTCGGTGCATGTTGTCTACAGCTAATCTCTCGCAATTGTTTTGGGGAGAGGCACTTAAAACCGCGGTGCATATATGCAACCGATCTCCACATCGTGCACTTGATGGTGGCATCCTTGAAGAGGTTTGGTCTGGCAAACCGGCTTCATATGACCACTTGAAAGTCTTTGGTTGTGAATGCTCTATGTACATGTGCCTGTTGACTTGAGGACCAAACTCGATATGAAATCATTGAAAGGCATCTTCTTGGGTTATGGAGATGAAGGTGAAATGGGATATAGAGTTTGGATTCCGGGGTCACATAAGGTAATTCGCAGCCGGGATGTGGTATTTAATGAACCTAAGCTGCTGAAAAATGCCACATCCAATGACTTTGATAAGAAAAAGGTGAAATTTCAGCATGATCAATCACTTTCACAGCCATTTTCTACTGAAAATTCAGCTCCTTTTGATGCTGGTCATGAGGGTCAGTGTGTTATCATTGAGCCAGATGATAATGGACAGCAAAGGGATGCTGAAATTCAACTTGAGGGTCAAAATCAGCATGCTGAAAATCAATTACAACATGGTATAAATGCTGAAAATCAACCTCTAATTGATGGGGTTAATGTTCCGCATGATGTAGAACCCTTGCCGGTTAATGTAGATCATTGGGTGAGGCGGTCTACACGTGTAAGAAGACAACCAGAGAGGTTTCAGCCCTCTTTGGATTGTGTCTTGTTGACGGATGAGGGAGAGCCTCTTACATACAAAGAGGCCCATTCATGTGAAGATAAAAGTAGGAGCTTGCTATGAAATCTGAGATGCAATCATTGTATGCAAATAATACATGGGAGCTTGTGCCTTTGCCCAAAGGAAGGAAAGCTATTCCTAACAAGTGGGTTTATAAGGTCAAATGTGTTGATGACAAACCCAAGTACAAAGCACGTCTAGTTGCTAAGGGTTATGCACAAAAGGAAGGCATTGATTTCTAGGAGATTTTTTCACCTGTGGTGAAGATGTCCACTCTCCGTGTGCTGTTTGCTTTATGTGCTATCTTGGATTTGGAGCTGGATCAAATGGATGTGATCACTGCTTTCTTACATGGTGACTTGGATGAGGAGCTGTATATGCAACAGCCTGAGGGCTTTGTCATTCCAGGGAAAGAGCATTTGGTATGCAAATAGAAACGTAGCTTGTATGGGTTGAAACAATCCCCTAGACAGTGGTACAAGAAGTTTGATACTTTTATGCTCAACCATGGGTTCAAACGCAGTCATGCAGATCACTCTCTTTACACTAAAAAGGCTGAGGATGGAAGCCTTATTGTGTTGGTCCTTTATGTGGATGATATGCTACTTGCAGGAAAGCATAGAGAGACATTAGATGCATTGAAGAAAGAGCTGAATTCAGCCTTTTCTATGAAGGATTTGGGTGCAGCTGAAAATATTTTGGGCATGCGCATTAAGCGAGATAGAAAGAAACGATTGTTGTTTCTCTCACAGGACAAGTACATCAAGAAGGTACTTGAACGTTTTCATATGGCCGATGCTAAGCCTCTTGGTGTGCCTTTACCGCCACACACAAAGCTTAGCAAGCTTGATTGCCCAAAAGATGATGATGCCAAACAAGTCATGAAAGGGATTCCTTATGCATCCGCCTGTGGTTCTTTGATGTATGCCATGGTTGCTACACGTCCAGACATTGCTCATGCAGTGGGAGTTGTTAGCCGGTTTATGTCCAACCCTGGCAAACCACATTGGGAGGCAGTGAAATGCATCTTTAGATATTTGAAAGGTACACAGGACATATGTATATGCTATAGTGGGAGTACACTTGCGCTGCGGGGTTATTGTGATTCGGACATGGTAGGTGATCTTGACACTAGGAAATCTACCAGTGGGTATGTTTTCACACTTGCTGGAGGTGCTATTTCTTGGTGTTCAAGGTTGCAAAAGATTGACGCACTGAGCACTACAGAGGCTGAATATATTTCAGCCACAGAGGCTTCTAAGGAAGCCATATGGCTTGGCAGGTTGGTTAGGGATTTTGGTCTTCCTGCACATGCTCCAGTGCTTGCTTGTGATAGTCAGAGTGCTGTATGCCTGGCTAAGAATGCCATGTTTCATGCTCGTACCAAACACATAGATGTGCGGTACCACTTTATACGACAAGTCTTGGATGATGGTCTTGTCTCATTGAAAAAGATCAAAACACAAGACAACCCTGCAGATGTCCTCACTAAAAGTCTTGCAAAGTCTCAACATGAGCATTGCATACGCTTAGTGGAAGTTGCTTAAAGGTACCACATTGGGCCTTTAAGTGGGAGGTTGTTGGGGGTAAAGGCCCCCTGTGGCCCCCCTTCTTGTATAGTGTACACATACTTATACTTAAAACTCACTTATAAGTGAGTACACACATTTTTTATTAAGTGTCCGGCCACTTTGGCCAGACAACTTATAAGTGTACTTAAATAAAACAAAGAACCCTCAAAATGACAATCGTGGGTTTCTTACGTTTGAGCTCTCTCTCTCTCTCTTTCGATCTGCTGTGCATCCTACTTCTTGCAGTGTGTGCCCATCTCCTCCTCCTCTCACACACTCCCTGCGCTCAACATGAATGACCTTTAGAGAGGTCCAATGAGAATTTAGATTAATTAAATAATTACCCAAGCATTGTTCAAGCCCTATCTCTTAAAGAGGAAAGAAGGACACTTGTCCAAATGCTACCCCTATTGCTAGTTATGACCAAGACTACTGATTGGCTAAGCTTGGCAAGGGCCAATGAGGTGCAAGCATGAGCTAGGAGGGGGGGTCAACCAAGGCTTGTAGGGGGCTTGCTTTTTGCATTCTCTCCTACACACACTCGCTCACACTCTCTCATTATGTTGAGCAAGATCTCCATCTCCTTCTCCAAGCTTAAGAAGTTGAGAGCCTACACCAACACCTCTTGGCTATGGAATGAAAATCCAACCAAGAGCCAAGCTTCAATGGCATGCTCATCTTCTCTACCATCTATATTACTATGCTAAGCTAAAGCTCCAAGGCATGAAGTTTACCATCTTCATTGCATCAACAAGGTCTTAAGGAACACAAAGCATGTATTGTACCAAGTCTCTCTTTATGGGAGAATCTATAATACAAAAGCCTTTTAGAGGGGGGACCGGCTCCAAGTAAATCCGGTCCTCAATTGTTGTCAATTTCTCTAATTCTCTCTCTCTTTTACAAATATTGTTCATGCCAAGCTAGCTAGGTATAATGTTCATTTTGCTACCTTTAATCAAATACTCTCCTTATGCTCTTTCAGAATTCTCTTAAGGAAATGCTCATTATTGTTACTTTAATTCCGCTACAATCAATGTTATAGCCATATTCCGTTACATCAACACTCCACCAGTCGTCAACTTCTCTTTTAGAGTCTTGAATGCTGCAATTTCTGATGGTCCACAAGAAAAAAGAACCCCTTTTTGAGTCAAATTGTTCAACGACAAAGCTATCGCCACAAACTTTTGAATGAACCACTTGTAGTACGAACAAAAGCATGTACATTCTTCAAATCTAGCCAATCTCTAATGGTTTCAACCTTGACCGGGTCCATTTCTACATCCTCTGCAAAGACAATGTGTCGCAAGAAGTGAATCTCTGGCAAGAAACACTCACTCTTTTTCCCATTAACCGCCAATGTCTATTGCCGCAGCTTGGACAACCTATAATAGATGGTGTCTATGCCAGGGTAGTTTTCGTACGTCGAACGGAACCTCTCGTTCCGTCCGGCCGGACCCGTCCCGTCCCGTGCGTTCCGTTCGTTCCGTCCGGTCACTTTTTTCGGCAGATTATGACCGTTGGCAGGTTTTTGACCGTTTGCAACGTCCACTTTGTAGGCCTTTTGGAGCCGTTTACAGGCAGTTTTGAAGCCAAATGCAAGCCCATGGCCCATGGGCCATTGCCATGCTTATTGCCCAAGGGCCAATGCCCATTGCTCAAGAGTCAAGCCTCACATGCTCTTCCTCTCCTATTTAAGCAACCCTTCCCCTTTGTTATCCAACACAACCTACAACTACAAGCTACAAGCTTTAGCCCTAAGCCTCTCAATGCTCTACCCTCTCATCTCCATGTGCTTCCATTGAAGCTCTCAAGTGGGCTCAAGCTCTCGAGTCTCCATTGGGTCTACCATCTCTCTCCTTCAAGCTCCCTTGGGTGACGGGTCTCTCCTTCAAGCTTCCTTGGGTCTCTCTCTCTCTCTCTCTCTCTCTCTCTCTCTCTCTCTCTCTCTCTCTCTCTCTCTCTCTCTCTCTCTAATCTATTGATACATCATACATCATACTAGTAGCTACTAGCTACATACTACATAATGCCGCCTCCTCTTCATGAAGCCTTTGAGAAGCATTGCCGATATTTTGAGCGGGTGGGGGGCAAGCAAAACTCTTGCAAGTGGTGGTGCAAATATTGCCCAAAAGCTATGACCTCTTCCGTCACCCGTCTCATCATCCACTTGACAAAGATGGGAGGACAAGCGGGGCCATGTCCTAATATCCCCGAAGATATCCTTGCGGAATGCAAGAGAAAGTATCTTCCATTGAAGACACGCAAGGGTAGAGTCACCTCGGATGAGTTCGTGTCGCCGGATGTTGATAGCTCCGATTCGGAGGAAGAGGCCTCTCCAACTATGTCCATGGCTACCGGTGCCACCGCGGCCTCATGTGATGGTAGTGCCTCCTCCAAGAAGTCCAAGAAGTCCAAGGGGTCTTCAAGTGATGGTGGCCGGCCTCCGAAGATGGCAAAGCAAACTTCTCTTGCGAAATCGGTGGGTGGATGCTCCGGCCCCTTGTCTTTCCTCAAGGAGAGACAAAGAATCGCGGAAATAGAGATTGCCCGCACGGTGATTGAATGCAATCTCTCCTTCAAACATTCTTCGGTTGGAGCGATGGAAGAGGATGATCATAGCAATTGCGGCGGTTGGTCCATGCGAAGGGTGGACAGGTGTGTCATACCATGACATGAGAACAAAGAAGCTTGATGAAGAGAGGGCAAGGATTGACAAGTCACTTGAGCCCGTACGTGCGGGTTGGGCAAAGTATGGATGCTCTATCCTCTCCGACGGATGGAGCGACCGCAAGAAGAGGGGCATCATCAACATTCTTGTTTCTTGTCCTCTTGGCACGTACTTCTTGCGGGCGGTGGATGCGGGTTCGAGAGGGAAGAAAGTGACCGGGGCATTCATTTGGAAGCACATCCGCCAAGCCATTCTTGAGGTAAAACCGTAAATCGAGCCTTTATGTCTTGAGCAATTGCCAATGAGTCCTATGTTTTAATTTTTAAGTTTTAACTCTTCTTGTCACAAATGCCTCTTGTGTAGGTTGGTGCGGAGCATGTCGTGCAAGTGATTACCGACAATGCTTCAAATTGCAAGGCAATGAGTAAGAGGCTAGAGAAGGAATTTCCATCCATAGTATGGACTCCATGTGCCTCTCATTGCCTTGACCTTCTCTTTGAAGACATAGGGGAGCTAGGTTGGGTGAAAGATATCCTCAACCAAGCACTCTCCATCATCAATTTCATCAATGGCAAAGTGAGGGTGCTTGCCATTTACCGCACCTACTCCGACCTGGAGTTGAAGAAGCCATCGGCCACTCGCTTTGCCGCCATGTGGCTACTTCTAGAGCGGCTCTATGATGTGCAAAACAAAATACAAAAGACCATGGTCTCCGATGAGTTTAAGGAGTGGATGAATGGAGAGTCCGCCGCTTCCCAACAAGATGCAAAAGCCATCCAACGGCTTTGCTTGCGGGAGGAGTTTTGGCAAGAAATTAAGGGTCTTGTCGTGCGATCTTGCCCTTGTACAAGGCACTCCGCACGACCGACATGGAAGGGGCAACTATTAGGCTTCTATGGCACTTCATGGAGGAAGCTTACAAGGAGATTGAGAAGTCTACAATCCTAGATGGGGCTCCCGATGGAACACGGTATAACTACATATTTATTATTACATATGTCATTCTCTATATATCTAAATTCTACATGCTTGTTTCTCTACTTAGTACATTTCCTCTCTCTTCTTGTAGTGATTACCTCGAGGACTCTCCCAAGAGAGACGACATTCTCCTCCTAATCACAAAGCGGTGGGATTGGATGAAGAGACCTATCCATTACTTTGCGGCTCTCTTGCATCCAACTTACAAGAAGCCCGAACTCTTTGCAAATCAAGAGCTTATTGAGGAGCGCAACAATTACCTCTTTAAGGTGCTAAAAGAAGAGGACATTGGAGCATTTCTCCAAGAGGTAATCAACTATAGAGACCAACGAGGCACCGCATTTACTTCCAACTTGTGTTGGAAGCGGCAATCATTGGTGAAGCCTTTATTTTGGTGGGAGAGCTTTGGCTATCAATTGCCTACTCTCAAACGACTTGCTTTGAGGATTCTTGGCAAAGTAAGCGACAAGCCTCAAACTTTTACATTTTGTGCTTAATCTCTTCAACTATAGTCTCTTATAGCTTATGCCTCTCTTGATGTGTTTTAGGATTGCTCATCAAGAGCATGTGAGCGTAATTGGTCCGCATACTCCCTCATCCACACCAAAATCCGAAACAAGCTCTCAACGAAGCAATTAGAGCGACTTATCTATTGTCGCTCCAATTTACGCATGTTGCGCTCTATGCATGAGATGCCTATGGCTCGACAGGTATAAATTATAAATTATAATCACTACTCACTCCATTTTCTATACTCTAGAGTCTAGTCTTTAATTAGTTTGAATATACTAATTATGTTTTCATTTTCCAATGTTGTAAATGTCAAATAGGTCAACGTGGATGAGCTCACACTTACGATTGACACTCTAAAGAGTGTCAATAAAGAGCAAGACCCTGAGGAGCAAATGATTTTTCGTGAGCTCTACTTGGAGCTTGAGGAGATTGATCGCCGGGTTTCTCGCACACGATCACGCAAGAAGGTCGTCATCCATGGAGTTACATCAGCTACAAGAGGCAGAGGTGCCAGGGCTACAAGAGGTAGAGGCAAAGCATCAACAACACCCACGGAGGCTCCTAGGACCTATGTGCGGCGAGGCTCCGAAAGCGGCTCTTGTGCGGCAGCCATCACTTCCGAGGATAGAGAGCCTCGAGAGATAGAGTATGATGATGAAGGCAACCTCATTAGTGATGGAGATTATGAGCTGTCATCCTTCGACTCTTGTGAGGAAGAGGATGATGTTGATGAGCAAGGCTCAGAAGAGGAAGATGAGGAAGATGATGAGAGCACTAGTGACTAGCGACTTTACTATTTAGTCTCTCTATTATGGTGTGCCACTTTTTGAGTACTTTGTAGCCCTTGCCACTTGGTCTCTACTTATCAAATTTCAATGATCATTTTGGTTTATGTAATGCTCATTCTCTTTAGTCTTTGAGTCTTGACTCTTTACATTGTACTATGTAGTATTGTAACTACTAACTTGTAATCTATACAAATGTCAAGTTTCTATAAGTAAGTATTAAGGCCTAAGCCTTAGGCCCTTAGACTTGAGAATTATTTGTTTTTTTAAATTTGAACGTACATAACGTCATCGTACATCATAAATTTTTTTAGTTCGTTTAGTACCGCACATCATTGTACACGTACAAAACGTACGGGACCGTACGAGACTACTATGGTCTATGCTCTACCTCACTCTTGGAGAATATGATAATGTCGTCCGAAAAGGTGCCCACAAATGACCGGTACTCTCTAAAAAACTTGTCTATCATCCTATTGAACGTTTCAGGAGCATACGTGAGACCGAAAGGCATCAACAAATACGTACAATCGAAAGGGCGTTCTAAACGCAGTCTTGTATATACATCTCCAAGAGAGATCCTGATCTAATGATAGCCACTTTTCAAGTCGATTTTGCTAAAGCAAGTAGAACCCTGTAACCTGTCTAGTATATCATCAATCCTGGGTATTGGAAAATAGATTTAGAAGCTTATCAGGATCTACCTATGGTTTGCCAGAGAGGGGCAGCTTGCACATGCCAAAGTTGTATGGCAAGGTGGTCTTGGGCTCATTCATCCAGCCTCATAGAGTAGTATCCCGCCAGGAAAGCTCATTGTTTGTGGACTCCTTCCGGGTGCTAAGCAATCGAAGGAGCTTCTTTAGACTCAAGTTCCCTTAGCAAACCGTGGCAGCAAGAGACGCGCTCGATTTTCACAGAGATGCGCAAAATTGGATTGAGTTGGCGATGGGAGGACGGATTTTTCATGAGTCTGCTCATGGCTGGGAGACGTGCACATGCCTGAGTCAGAGTCAATCAGCTTGTATGGAGGAGCGCCTTCGACAGCCTTTGATTTCGAACCCTTTGCTTCGCGCAGAGCGTGGACATATGTTGAGTACTAGACCTCATGTAGCTTGGGAGCTTATGGCAGCTGGCCCGGCTCAATGGATGCAGTTTTGTAGCATGCCTGAGGAGATGCCAAGAGACAAATTGAGCATCATCCGGGGAGACTTGACTATGCATCTGGATATACAACCTCCGCTCTCAGCTGACTGGCATGCCCATTTTGAGTTGCAGGCCCCAATGTGGATGGGAGCTTTCACGCAGCAAGAGACTCTGATTGCAGTCAAAGCTCGCACAAATTACGGCGACTGTTTATCTTTGAGGTGCAAGAGGAGGTCAGCTCTCTCCCATTCAATGCGAAGCAGATGTGGTCTCGGAGTGCACATTTCAGATGATTAGACTGCTCATTGCATCTGGAAGACGATGGTTGTATGACCCAGACCCAGAGGAGGCAATCAAAATTGACTAGAGGTCATCTGCTTTTGGAACTCAATCTCTAGCTTAGCTGAAGTGGGACCCTCGCGAGTGGTCCTTTTGCCTCTCCCACCAACCCCAAGATCCCCTTTTTTCAATATGCTGCCTGGCTTGGCAAACATATATAGATATCAAGGTGGTGTCCACCATGTATAAGCCAGAGCCCCACTGCAATCCCCCTGTGCACGACCAATCACTAACAGACAGTAATCCACTGAGCTTGGTTGCTAGCTCAAAGCCGAGTTCAAAAGTCTGTCAAGATCTCATCTGTGATCCCTAGTCAGCTCCTCAGTTTTCCCTAGGTGTGAGCATCCTTTAGATAGTATGAGATACTGCCTATGGGTTTCACAACAAGTCCAGCATATTTGCCTCAAGATTCTTTCGGTGATGGCGTCCCCTGGTTTTCACGATAGAATGGTCAGCCTGTTCGGGACCATCACTTGGATATGAGACAAAGAATAACAGTTTCAGGAATAGCCTCCTGGCAGGTAGTCTTCAACACTGTTCGCTGCCTGACTTCTCATCAGCGCTTAGACACAGAGGAGACACTGCACATGGGAGCTGATCAGTGGCCTGGGACACTAGTATGTATGGCGAGCCCACTGCTACAGAGTTTTTGCAAGCAGACTTGAGCCTTCTGGTTGGAGCTGATGCACACATTTGGCGGGCAAACATGATAGGATATATGGTAGCCCCGATAGAGCGGAGACAAAGCACAAGGGTTTCGTACAATTGTAGCAACCAGAGCCTTTCTTCATTGTGGGCCAGGGTATCCAGTGGGACTATCAGCCAACCACATGGCTTCTTCTCCCTTCCATTTTGTGATTTAGCCGTTGTATATTTATTTCTTCTGCATGTGAGTCTCCTCTCTTTTTCTCTTGTACCATGTACCCTATTGCTAGGGGAGATGTACCCCATAGGGAAGTTTCCCATAACAAAGAAAAACACGCAAGGCTTTTAAGAGTAGAGTTCTACTTCTGTTTTGAAGCATCAAATGAGCCCTTCTTGAGAGTTACGACTATTGCAGCAACCACAAGGCTACAAGCAATACAAATGGAGTGTTTTGCCAAATATTTCGGCTAAATAATCTTCAACTCTCCTCTTTGATAAGTGCTAGTTTTTACAATTCCAAGTCGAATTGAGTTTCTTTTTTACACATCCTAATTCCCGTTGTCATCTGTCCCACTCATCTATAGCTATGTATGTCATAATCTTGTTGAATGGTGCTGATATGAAGACACACATCTTGTAAAGGAGCAAGACACTGCCCAATCTATTCTATATTGTGGTACCACCTCTCCTCACTCACCATCGGCCTCTTGTACACATGGGGAGAGACACATTAAAAGAGTTTAATGACTATGGCTTCCACACATGGAATGAAGAAGGGTTTTGGGGAGTTATCAAGCATGCAGGAGATACATTTGCAAGTAGGGCAGCTTTAGCACAAATTTCAAGCCAAGGATAAACGATCTTTAGGCATCCTTGCCACTTCTCTTGATGATAACTATCTACACTTGCTTGATAAGGCCTCTTAGGAGAAGATCTTTCAAGCCTTATCAATAGGCTTTAAGAGTTTATGTATTCAGCAGAGTCTCCAACCAAGCTCGAGTGGAGAATGAAGACAAAGTTGTTGTTTCGCTTGGTGTATCCTGCTCGCCAGCAAACAATATAGTGACCTGGGAGAACAATGAAGAGAATTCTCTGAAGAATGTCCCCTCCATCAATCATTAGAAGAGAGAGGAATCAAGGATGATTCTTCACGGGTGAGGAATAACCCAAAAAGTGGGGGTGAATGCAGCGCCTGATCCCCCCTCGATACAACTCCCAGGAAATTACCAATCTCTGAGATATGCCGCTGAAACTATGGTGATAAGCTTGCCCAAAGTAGCAAGATCCATCCCCTGTTTCCATCTATATAAATAGAAATAAGCTTTGCAAAGTCAAGGGGATTATGTAAAAGAGCTTCAGTAGCCTGGTCCAATGTCTCAAAATTAACCCTAAAGCAACCTCTCTCCAGTGGAGAGACAATCACAATCCTGGGAATGGATCCTGTGAAAGAAGCTACCTAGAGATAGTCCCATCAGCTGTCTCCCTTGCAGCCTAAATCCCACCGCCTTGCTAACTAAGCAACATTCTCCAATGAAACCACCAAACTGTGAATGGAGCGGAGGCTATATGCACCGGCTTTAGAAATTGGTGGATTAATTGTTAGCAGAAATTGTGTAGTGTTAACACCATGCTCCATAGGGGATTGCTAGTTCCCTTCACCCAAAAAATTCATTTTCACCTGATGGGAAGATTGTAATTAGTGGGTGTATGTCTCACCTACAATTTGTGAAACCAAAATTTTGAAAAAATACATTTTATAATTGGATGTGGGAGTTGCATCCAAAATGAGATTTACAATGTACTGACTTCAGCTTAAACACCTACTCTTCAAGAAAATGCTTGCAATCCTTTCAGCTCAACTAACACACAATCTCAAATTATACCTACAAGATTGTACACCAACTATCAATGTGAAATATACCTTTGCTTTACCTGCTTTCTAGTAGTCAAAAGCCAAAAACTCTTAACATATTCAAATTCCATAAGGCAAAGTAAAACCAGTTCCCATAAGTCACCTCATCAATCACTAAAGTGTTGATAGCATTTGTCTTCAAATTCTTGGTTTCAATCATTTTGTGTATGCAAGTCAAGGTCCCAACAATTATTTGCGGTGGGTCTGCCTACACATCGAAGGAAAATTTAACAGATTTTTTCCACTCAAATTACAAACACTCTCTCTCTCTCTCTCTCTCTCTCTCTCTCTCTCTCTCTCTCTCTCTACGTAATCAAAATTAGACTCCCGTGAAGGGGATCGGGGAGCACCACAGACGGAGAGTGAGAGAGAGAAGGAGACACACGACACACAGATATGGGTGGGGAGACTCAAAGAGTGAGCAGCCCCCTATACACTTATGCTATGTATAAGGTATACAAGTCAGTGGGCGCCCAGACTCTGGGCGGCCGGGCAAGGCACAGACGCCTATACCCCAACAACCTCCCACTTAAAGGCGATTGTGCCTTTAAGCAAGAGAACCTAGTCTAAAGACTACAAAAGGTGAGAGAAAACCGCTCTCAATCGATGCCCACTGGCTGGCTGTGATCGTGTGCATCCGGCTGTCCTGCTCCCGTGTAAGTCCATACACCACCAGACGTACCGCACACGTACTGCAAGTATGTACGCAATATCTGCATATCTCCCTCGTGTACTATGCCATCATCAGTCAACAAACGACTGACAACCCCAACTGCAAATGCTCCCACTGCAGCTGCGATATCCGGTCTCAAGATCAACATCTCATACATGAGACCACCGAACGTTGATGCAACCCTGGCAACCTCTGCCACCTCCAACTCAGAACTCAACTCATGGCAATCCTGCCCCCTATCATAGAGACCATGGCACTCTGACTCCGAGCTCTGGAGTGACTCCTCGTGCCCACCACATATCACATGTGTACCAAGAGTATCCATCTGTCTTGAATCTGCATCAAGCTCTGGCATAAGCATATCAAGAAATGACTCCACAATAGCCGACATCTCAGCATCCATGTGAGTCATCTCTGTCATCACCTCTGATGACTCATCCTGCTGTGACTCACTAGAGCTATCCCGCTCTACCTGTGCATCCGTAGACGCAACCTGCACAACAAGGTCACTGCTCTGCACTCCATGCAAAGCATCCTGCAACCCACAAGCAAAAGAGACTCGCCTGCTCTCTCGCTCTCTACCTGGCTGCATGATCACAGAGACAGCACCGTCTCTCGCGTGATCCACATGCAATGGGTAACCTGTACCACTCCTGGCACCTCTCGCAATCACTAGCGAACCCAAATGCATCACAAAATCTCGCTCTCGTAGCGAAATCTGACATCCACGATCTCTAAGCTGACCAATCGAGATCAAACTCGCTATCAAATCTGGTACATAGCGCACATGTCGTAACAAGTAAGATGCACCACTCGGTAATGACAGTCTCACATCTCCTGCACCTGCTATCGCATGCACCGATCCATCGGTCAAACGTACACTGCCAAGCATCCCGCTAGAATAGCTACAAAACCATGCACGATGCGGCGTGACATGAAACATAGCATCTGCGTCTAGCAACCACTGCGAAGGGAGTGCACTATCCACATGTATAGCATCTCGTGCATAGCTCGAGGTAAAAGTGACATCCCTGTCACTAGTATACTCCGACACTACATCTGCCTCAACTGTCAAAGCAACTGAGTCCATGGCATCACTACATACATCTCTGAGACTGCCATGTCTCCTACGATGTCGCATACGACGAAAACAACGCCGTCTAACGTGTCCAGCAATACCAACATGTCACCTGTCGGCGTGCTCGTGAATGTACATGTCTCACACGAGTCCGTGATGACTCAGATCTATCATACATATCATGTAATCTTCGCCAAAGTGCTCTCGAAGTAGTCTCATACATAACAAGAGCATATACAGATTCCGCAAGGTGCAAAGAGAGCGTAGATAGTGCCATCTCCTCTAGCTCCTGCCACTGATCGTCAGACATGTTTGAAGGTCTACCTGCATCACCACTCAATGGTCGATGCAACCCTCACTGTGTCAATGCATCAAGCATACACTCTCTCCATGCCGCAAAGTCTGACCCATCAAACACGCGCATCTGTGAGAGGTCACAATCTGATCGATCACCTGTCTCTGCCATGAGCACAATGTAGCAAACTAGAAAGCAAAACCACCTCACCAACAACACCTGGAAACTGTCTACAAATATGGCCAGAAACACAATGTAAAACCAGTGAGACACACTCCAAAATAGAGCTCCCGCAATGTCAATACAAGCCTCGCATGCTCTAGTAGCACACTGCAATATGTGAGCTAATCACCAAGCCCACACTATGCGGTATCGATGCATACACACGCACAAGTCTCCCACCTGCAGAGAACACCGCACGCAAATGCTGAGTGCAACCCGCAATCTCTACCTAGATCACATAAATGATACGCATAAAACTCCTGGGAAAATTTCGTCAGAGTTTCGACGCACAATGGCTGTCAACACAAAATAACCATTGTCCTACAAGCTCAATACAATGAGCAATCAATGCGCATCAAACTACACTCAACATACATGCATAAGCTCTGCAAAACTATGGCAAACAATGCTCGAGATCACAAGACTCTCCCACCCGAGAGCAAACCACTGTCTCAAACAAAGAAAGATACACAACTCCTCACTCTTGCGAGAGTGGATACAAAAACACAAAACTGTGTACAAACTGACAAAACCTGTCAAAGTGAGAGTAAACACTCGATCACAAGCTATGGCGAGAATCTGGGAAAAATCCGACAGAATTTCTCCTCAAAACTGAGCAAAAAACTCAAGTACAATCTCTACCATAAACCATAACACTACTCAATGCCAATGAGTAGAAATGCCAAAATGGTTCCACATTTTCACATACAATGGCAATCCGCACTCAACGTACATCAACGGAGTGACTGCGCATAAGCAAGCGCCAAAAGATTTGCAATCCGGAAACTTGATCAATGCGAAAACAATGCTCTCAAGAGAGCTCACCGGCACTTGAAAGTGCTAGTCAAAATGCATGTATAATGGGCATCAACCATGCGCCATAACCATATGCAAACCATCCGCAAAGACCATGAATCCAAGCACAAAATCACTGCCAAAGT
Source organism: Adiantum capillus-veneris (assembly GCF_014529385.1). Classification (NCBI taxonomy): domain Eukaryota; kingdom Viridiplantae; phylum Streptophyta; class Polypodiopsida; order Polypodiales; family Pteridaceae; genus Adiantum; species Adiantum capillus-veneris. The sequence goes on from NC_140938.1 coordinate 30,529,942, forward strand.
ATCCTGTGAAAACCAGTGAAAGAAGCTCCACCTGTGTGCTCCAAAAAACTGCGTCTCTCAAGAGACCGCCTCGATGGTGTGTAAACGCCTCCGTACTTCGTTGCCCAAGTCTACCAAAAAACCCTCAAACCACAAGCTTAACACAAGCTGCAATTGCATCTTCAGCTCAGAATTTATGCACTCAACTTCAAGCATCTCCCGTGCTTCCAAAAGTGCATCAAACTCGCACACAATGCGACAACAGAAAATCTGGGATTTCTGTATACAGTCAGTCTGAGCTGAATATCAGCAAAACGGTGAGGAATTTGCAAAAAGTTTCTTCTGCAAAGTTGTAGACCACGTCGAAATGGATCTGCATTCTACAAGGAGAAAAACGAATCTGAAAATAGTGCTGCTGCGCACACAGTTTTAGGGCAGCACCTTCACTTACACACAGTCTTCCACACTCCTTTCTGAGCTTCCACAAGAGCATATATCACGCTCAACTGAGCTCACAAGCTCCCATTGCATTCTCACAGCAAGTCTTCTGCTTTCTTAATCTCTCTACCGTCGAGAGAGAGCGAGCTATCGCCTTGAAGCTCTCAAAGCCGTCGTGCTCTCCGCGATCACCATAGCTCTGATACCAATTGAAGGGGATCGGGGAGCACCACAGACGGAGAGTGAGAGAGAGAAGGAGACACACGACACACAGATATGGGTGGGGAGACTCAAAGAGTGAGCAGCCCCCTATACACTTATGCTATGTATAAGGTATACAAGTCAGTGGACGCCTAGACTCTGGGCGGCCGGGCAAGGCACAGACGCCAACTTGTGCGTGTGTATGCATCGATACCGCACAGTGTGGGCTTGGTGATTAGCTCACAGATTGCAGTGTGATACTAGAGCATGCGAGGCTTGTATTGACATTGCGGGAGCTCTATTTTGGAGTGTGTCTCACTGGTTTTACATTGTGTTTCTGACCATATTTGTAGACAGTTTCCAGGTGTTGTTGGTGAGGTGGTTTTGCTTTCTAGTTTGCTACATTGTGCTCATGGCAGAGACAGGTGATCGATCAGATTGTGACCTCTCACAGATGCGCGTGTTTGATGGGTCAGACTTTGCGGCATGGAGAGAGTGTATGCTTGATGCATTGACACAGCGAGGGTTGCATCGACCATTGAGTGGTGATGCAGGTAGACCTTCAAACATGTCTGACGATCAGTGGCAAGAGCTAGAGGAGATGGCACTATCTACGCTCTCTTTGCACCTTGCGGAATCTGTATATGCTCTTGTTATGTATGAGACTACTTCGAGAGCACTTTGGCGCAGATTACATGATATGTATGATAGATCTGAGTCATCACGAACTCGTGTGAGACAGATCGGGGAGCACCACAGACGGAGAGTGAGAGAGAGAGAAGGAGACACACACACGATGTGGGTGGGGAGACTCAAAGAGTGAGCAGCCCCCTATACACTTATGCTATGTATAAGGTATACAAGTCAGTGGGCGCCCAGACTCTGGGCGGCCGGGCAAGGCACAGACGCCTATACCCCAACAGCCCGAAGGCATTACATCAGCCCGTAGGCATACAAGGATCTCATAGTGAAAAAATCCCTCAGATATTCAATGATTATTAACCATAAGGGAAAAAATACCAGTGATGCAAAGATGGGTGATACAACAAAAGCTAGGCACATGGGAGTGAGGGAAGAAAGTGGAAAAGAGCTGAAGCAGAAATAGACCACCATGACGTTGAGAGGAGGCCGAAAACTCCACCAAAGAATAACATCCATCAAGACGCTCCAGCCATCTGGCTGCCCCCCTGAATCCCCATGAGTAGCAGACCAAACGCCGGAATGTGCCAAGCATCTGTAAAGTGTGTCGAAAAATAACCACTTCCATGCCTACTACTCCAAAGGTAAAAAAGATGACAATACTGGCCTATGTGCAAAACACCAATGCCCACCAGACGCAATGTTGTTGAAATCACCACCAATAACCAAGTATCAACAAGAGGCACTGTGACGGGTTTTAGGGTTGGGAATTATGCGTCGAGGTCATAGACGCATCGGCCAAATGCGTTCGTTTGGCCCGCCCCAGACTCACTCTCCCTAGGAAGGTGGTCCACGCCAATCTTTTGATCAACGCCGGAATCCTATGTGCCGTGATCAATGTCATCTGCATGATGTTGGGACATCTAAGTCGTGACTAACTTGATTGAGTTTTGCAAGAACCAGCCTAGGGGCCTATAAAGTTCCATCGAGAAGCCTACTTTAAGAGGACACTCTCACACACAAGGGCTCACATAAAATATGATGACGTGGTACATCAGTACGGACGCCCATGATCTGCGTTGCTGCCATGTGTCAACCTGTACAGATGCTCTGCAACTTGCGTTGGCTTGCTGACATGGCACAGCTATACGAACACTCCGCTTTTTACACTGACTGATGACGTGGCACTACTGTACGGAAATCCCCCTTTTTATGCTAGCTGTGGGCAGATTATATGTGAGTTTGGAGCCAGAACTTTTAAAATTAAGTGCTTCTTGATATGATACTTTGGGGGGCTCTACTATTGGTGTCACAAGGCTGTGGCAACCACTAACCTTAGTTGTTGGTTTCTTTCCCTTGATTTTTATTTAATTTTTGGGACCCTCTTTTTGAAGTCACAAATGGCAGGACATTGTGTGGCTAGTGACACGGCCGACGGCCGAGAGTTTCACCCGTAGTCGGGAAGGGCAGGTCGCCACGAGAAGGTCGAGCCAGTCAGCACTAGAATCTGAGTAGTAAAAGGGTGTCTAGGCTAAGTTCAAAGTCATTTAGGCCCCTCGCTACACGTATAAGTTGGTAGGTACTAGGAAATTAACTCAAAAGAGGCATAAGGGACATTTGGCGGCTCCAGATGACTTTGCCAAGTCCAGCTGAAGAGGGGGTGCCCAAACTGAGAGAGGGGGCTGATTTGACATTGTTGTGAACTACTATGTGTGTGAGTAGTGGGTGCAGGTGATCACAACTTTAATGGAAAGCTTGCCTTCTCCCTTGCTCTATGTAGCACGATAATTCCGCTCTCGTGCATCTCTCCCCCCCTTTGAATACAGAAATCTGATGGGCCGCTCGAGGGCTTTTCATCTGTATGTACAGTTGTTAGGGTTCATGTTGCTAATTGGACTATTTTCTTATTTTTAATGATTAATCTCTTTTTTATGATATTTTATGTGCACTAAGAACTGTTAAAAGATTGTAGCTACAGGAACTGCCATCAGGAACGGACAACTCTGATGTGTCATTTGATGGGTGACGATAAACATCGCGAAGGAGTTTCCGTAAGCTCGGTGGAAAGGGCCGGGTTACGAGTGCCCCTGATGCGTCACATGATGGGTGACGGGTGCATCAGTAAGGGGGCATCCCGTAGGCTAAGGAGGAAATCCGAACTGAGTAAGAAAATACGCGTAAGAACGCAAGCACAAGAATAAAGATGGGTTCAATGAAGCTTTTTACGAAAAGCAGGAACAATCGCGGGAAGGCAGACACTTTCCCGCGAGGAATCTATGTTTTGATAGTGCCTAACTTAAGGAAACCATTTGAGGTTCACTGCGATGCTTCAGGCGATTGCATCGGAGCAGTGTTAAACCAAGAAGGCCATGCAATGGCTTATGAAAGCAGACAGCTTAAGGATGCAAAGTTGCATGCATCAATCTACGAAAACGAACTCTCGGCTGTGATTCACGCCTTATCCAACTGGAAGCACTATCTTCTAGAAGCGGATTTTGTGATCAAGAATGATCACCAGAGTTTGCGGTATTTTCTTACGCAACGGAAACTATCTGAGAAGCAGATAAGATGGGCAAACTTTTTGTCTATGTTTCACTTCCAGATCCTTCACACGGCTGGGAGTAAGAATGTGGTCGCAGACGCATTGTCCAGGCGGCCAAGGGTGAACGCTATCACTTCGGTGTATCACCAAGAATTAGAAGCACTACCGGATTTGTATCCGAATGATCCAGACTTCTCCACTATTTGGGAAAAGCTACATCGTGGAGAGAATGAGTTTCCCTATTCCATTCGGGACGGTTATCTCTACCACCATCAAGCCATATGTGTGGCGGAACCATTAAGAAAGAAGATCATGGATGAAGCACACGCTTCGCCTTATGCGGGTCATCGGGGTATTCTCCCTACGACCTTAGCAATGGAAAGATATTTCTTTTGGCCTAGCCTTAAAGCAGACATTGATAAGTATGTCAGGGAATGTTTGGTTTGCCAAAAAGTGAAGTATGATCGGCATAAGACGCCTGGGTTGCTACAACCTTTGTCTGTGCCTAATGAACCTTGGGAAATTATTGCCATGGACTTCATCATGGACCTCCCTAGAACTCAGACTGGAAATGACGCGATCTGGACCATTGTGGACAGGTTTAGCAAGCAAGCATACTTTATACCAGTCAAGAAAACGATAAAAGCAGATCATATGGCTAGGGTCTTTCTGGCACAGATCTTTAAGCATCATGGAATGCCTAAGTCTATTGTGAGTGATCGAGATCCTCGCATGACAGGAAATTTTTGGCGTGCCTTGATAGATAATCTTGGTACGAAGCTGAATTTTTCATCTGCCTACCATCCTCAAGCGGACGGGCAAAGTGAGATAGCCAATTCCACAATATTGGATATGTTAAAAGCTTATGTGTCAGACCGGCAATCTGACTGGGAGAAATATTTGCACTCATCGATAGGGAAAGCACCTTTTGAGATTCTATATGGTAAGCCTTTGCTTCCACCCATCCTTTTAACTAAGGATAAGATCTTTGCAGCAGATGAATTTGTCCGAGACTTGGACACAACCTACAGGCAAGTTAGGAGAGCTATTCTACGCTCTTAGGAAAAGCATAAGAAAGCTGCAGACAAGCACAGAAGGAATCTAGACTTAACAGTCGGACAGTTAGTCTTACTCAAGTTTGAGAAGGCAAGACTTAAGAAACAAGCGTATCATAAGGGGAAGGTGGTAAAACTTTCTACCCGTTATTATGGGCCGTTTAAGATCATTGAGCAAGTAAATGATGTCACGTTCCAATTAGCGCTACCGCCTAATTGGAAGATCCATAATGCTTTCCATGTCAGTTTACTCCGGCCGTATGTGGGACCGCCTCCAAGCCAGCCTAGTGCTGAGGAACCTCCTGAGGTTGAGGAAATGGAAGAAATACTCCAACCGGAGCAGATAGTTAGTCATCAGAAGCGGTCTCTCAAATCCGGAAAGATAACACGGAAGTATTTGGTTAACTTTAAGAACTATTCGAATCTAGATGCTCAGTGGATGACGCAGGAGGAATTAGCAGCTTATCCCGAGATACTGGAGGTATATGTCCAAAGCACTATAGTTGAGGTCAACTGTTTAGAAGCCAGAGGGATGTTGCTAATTGGACTATTTTCTTATTCTTAATGATTAATCTCTTTTTTAGGATATTTTATTGTGTGCACTAAGAACTGTTAAAAGATTGTAGCTACAGGAACTGCCATCAAGAATGGACAACTCTGATGTGTCATTTGATGGGTGACGGTAAACATCGCCAAGGAGTTTCCGTAAGTTCAGTGGAAAGGGCCGGGTTACGAGTGCCCCTGATGCGTCACATGATGGGTGACGGGTGCATCAGTAAGGGGGCATCCCGTAGGCTAAGGAGGAAATCCGAACTGAGTAAGAAAATACGCGTAAGAACGCAAGCACAAGAATAAAGATGGGTTCAATGAAGCTTTTTACGAAAAGCAGGAACAATCGCGGGAAGGCAGACACTTTCCCGCGAGGAATCTATGTTTGCATTGCATTCGTGCATGTGGTTGCATCCAGGGACGCCTGGGAAGTGTTGTTAAATGCATTGGTTTTAACTTATAAGGTTTTATTGAGTTTTTGGGCAGGTTCAGACCAATTTTAAAATATGCCGGCCGCCCACTCAATAAGTGGGCAGCCACTTAGAAGATAAAGCAACAAAACCAGCCAGCGAATTCTCTCTCCCTATTTCGGGTAGAACAACGCAAAAATTATATATATATATATATATAAATAAATAAAACTCTACGCGAGCAGTTATTCGTGCCGTGGCAAGGGAGCTATAAAAGCACCACATGCCCTCACTCACGGGAGGTACCAACATCAGCAAGAAAAGACTCTGCCGCAAGAGATCGCGAGACTACGAAGCACGGAAGTCGCTTTTCCCGCACAAGAGCGACAGGTATCTATTGTGGATTCGCCATACGAATTGTTGTCGCGTGTTTGTGTGGTTTGTTTTGCAGGAATCTCTCGTCTTACGGGAAGGCCCTTCACGGGAAGTACGGCTTCACGCCTGAGTCCCTTACGGGAAAGTACGGCTTCACGCCTAAGTCCCTTACAGGAAAGTACGGCTTCGCGCCTAAGTCCCTTACGGGAAGGACGGCCTTGTGCCCAAGCCCTTTACGGGAAAGCACGACCCTCGGGTCTAAGATTACAAAACGGAGGGGTTTCCTCGGGTTCTCGTGCTTGTATAAGAATTCTCCCTGAATAAAAGAATACTCTTAACAGGGGGGGGGACCAGCCCATCTTCTGGTCCCCAATACTGTGTCGATCTTCTCCCTTCTCTCCCTTTTGCAAAGTATATTATTTTTCAGATTTTCAAGTGCTCGTGTACGCTCCCGTCTTGTGACAGTTCATGCGCGATTGCCGAGGCAAGAGCCTCTTGCACAGGTACTTGATTAGCTAGTTGTTAATCCCCCACATATATAGGTGAGTTCGGAGAGATTTCACGCAAGAAATCTCGTCCGATTCAAAGGGCAAGTAGCCCTACATGTGCGGGAGCTCGAGGGCTCGCTACGGATGTGACCGGCACGCGAAATGGAGCCCAAAACAGAAAAATACAGCCTGCTGTGTATTTTTGCAGGTTTAGGGTTTTGGCCCTAATCGATCCCTAATACCCCCCGGAGGTCTGGGGAAGCGAGGGGATCGTTGTACACGTGATCTATTTTCCCGGTGCATACGGGTACTTCCCCAAACTTAGCGAGAATATGCGCATGCTGAATTCTCTGTTTTCTGCCTCACAAATGCACCCACTCATTGCGTGGGGATTTTGTCTGTGAAGCTTCCTAGTACGCCACCTTTCAAAATCCACATGTTGTATTAAATGGACAGGGAACCAATTTCCAGGCAATGCATCAAGTTTTTCCACCACCCACAGTACATCCTGGGTATTTCAGAGGTGGATCTGTTCCAAAGTATGGCTGGTTATGCGCCTAGAAACTAGCATTATATGCCAGGAACAATGTTTGGGGGTATACAAGGTATGATGCCAAACCCCATGTATGGTAGTATTGGCATGCAGCAAGGGTTTCAATGCAATCATGGCCAGTTTGGGGTGCCACAGGGCAATTTTGGCATGGCTGGTTTTTCTGGACAGCAGCCAGATATGGCACCAACAACTCAAAATGTCAATGGCCAAGGGACGCCGATGATCCCTATTACAACGCCCATGTTGCAGACACTTCCCTAGGACAATTTGGGAGTATTGGAAAATCCAAAGACATACAAAGAAGGTGGTGCAGCGGTAAAGTTTGATACCTTCAGTGGTTTCCAAGACAAGACAAAGGCTCTTACCTTCCTCTAGCAGTTTGATACAGCTTATGCAGGGGGGAATTTTACAAAGGCCTCCAATGTCAGGAAAGATGCAACCTTTTTGAAAGGAAATGCACGTTCATGGTGGTGGACGACATTTTTGATGCAAGGACAGTCACCCGCCACGTGGGTATACTTTAAGAAAATGTTTCCATCTGCGTGACTGTCAAACGAATTTGAAGCCAATGTCACGACGGATTGGCACCAACTTACTGCCGCTACTTGCAAGAGCTTAGAGGAGTACAATTGGAAGTTTTGTAAAGCGTTGCTCTCAGTAACTTCCTACAAGTTCGTGCCATTGACAGAGCAGATAGAGAAATATTGTTGCGGGCTACCTAAAGGGCTCAGAAACTATTGCACAGAACAGGGTGGCTACCCTTACTCAGCTTATGGGAGTAGGAAGAATCCGATCGAGCCGCAAGAGAAGTGATGAGATCACGCATGGCTGCCCTCTCCTACCGTCTAGCCTCCACGTCTACCTCGCGCTCCCGTCTACGAGCCTCGGCTTCGGCCGCCAATCAACGTTCCTCTTGCTCCGCCGCTTCCACACTCTCGTCGCCGTGCCTCATTCCATTCTTTCTTTACTTCTTCCTCATAGTCTGGAGGAAGGAATTGTGCATAGAACTCCTTGAAAGGAGTCCAATCTTGGGGCTTGCGTTTTTCTAGGATCAGGGTCACCCACCAACTGATGGCAGTGCCTTTCAGGTACATACTAACATGGTGAAGCTTGGATCTTTCCTTAAAGTTCTCTTCTGGAAATGCAACTTCAAATTGGCGGATGAAAGCCAAAGCTTTGTCATTATCCCGCCGTCCGTTGTAGGTGTCAAATTTTACATCTTTGTCACCTGACTTGAATGTTTTCTACTTGTGGTGCTTCTTCTTATGATGCTCCTTCTTTTTATGCTTAGACTCCTTATGGACAGGAGTCCTTTCCCTCGACTGCACTTCCTGCTGCAGCGGATTGACAAAGAACATGTCCTCTGGAGCGACTATGTCCTCCAGATCCTTCATGAAAGAAAACTGAGGAGAATCGGATCCTGCTCTTGAACCTTTGGATTAAACCGCACATCACGTTCTGGAGGTTTCTTATGTCTCTCATGCATGTGGGAGGTTCCACTTAAAGGATCTTTCTTTGGTTCTTGTGTCTGTGGGTTCTGCGTGCTTTCTCCCGACCCCATCGGCACTTTCTCCTTCCCTTTCTGGGTATGGAGAATCTTCTGGACTTCTGGATGGGAGAGAGCTTTTTGCAACTCTACCACCTGTTGTTGAAGGATAGTGAACTCTATCTCACGTCCTTCCAATTCTGCAGTCTGCCAAGAGTCATCAATCCCTTGAGAAAGACAGAGATGACCTTGCTCTGATACCATTGTCACAAAAAATAGGAAGCGTAAACTGACTTTTAATTTTGCACTTCAAATACTCAAGAGAATTGTGGAGAGAGAGAGAGAGAGAGAGAGAGAGAGAGAGAGAGAGAGAGAGAGAAGCTTGACACTTCATTGGGGACTAGAAGATGGGTTGGTCCCCCCCCATAAAGAGATTATCTTTATTTCCTAGGGAGAATCTTTACAAGCACATGAACGGGGCAACCGCCGGTCCTCTATTTCTTTCCTTGTTCAGTTCTGACTACTGACTGAGAGAGCGTTTCCACTCTCTTTCTGCTAAGAGGACTTCCCCTCTTCTACAAGTTTTGTTGGAAGCTCTCACCAGGAGAGTCTAGCTTCCAAAAAGCTTGTCGGAATCTCTCACAACCGAGAGTCCATCTTCCGCTATGTGTGGCACTTCATGCGCAATCATTCATGCATCGAACTCAAGAGAAAAAAAAGCAAAATGCACACAAACATGCTTGCTGTAATTTTCTGCACATAACCTAAAATTCTTACCAATGCGTACTCCTACGCCGAAACAGAGGCCTTCTTTGCGATGGAATCGCACCAAAACTTGCGTAGGCATAGGATAAGAAGTGTGGAGTGAAATTCTATGAGTGCTCCGCTGAAAACAGCACTAATCGAGATGATTAGGGGCTGAAAACAAAGAATTTTCAGCAGCCAAGCGCGAGAGGAAGAGAGTTTCCTACTGCTTTTCGCGATGAATCTTCCCCCGCAGCAGCTTATGATCAAGTGAAACCTTGTTCTAGGTGATAGGAGCTCTAGGACTCCGCATACACCACAAGGTGTGATTCTCAAGCTTCAATGGAGAGCTCTGGTGCATAGAGCACGCTCACTTTAGGGGGGGTAGATGAACTGCCAACCTCTAAAGAGGGGGAGAGGGTGCTCTTATAAAGCCAGCCAGAGAGAGGCGCTTGGAGATGAGGGAGGGTGAGATTGAGAGAGAGAGAGTCATTTTGCATGGGCAAGTGTGCCACTTAGTACACTTACTTTATAACTTAAAAACCTTTCAACTTTTGACTTTAAAAGTTCCTAGGCTATTAATGAAATGTGCAATTTAAGTCACAACTACACACATGAATGCTTCTTATGAAAACGTTGGCTGCTTCCCGACACAATGTTGTACCAGCACTGCTCTGGTATTACCTGTTTGAACTTGTCCGGCCATTTGACCCGGCACAAACAATTAAAATTAGTTTAACTGACTTATCCTAAGGCCTTAAAAATAATCTAGGCCGTAGGAATACTGTTCTAAGGACCCCATCTCATTCCTGTGCTCGCACTAACACGCGTAATTTTCTGAGCCTGAAATCTGAGCCTACTGTCTACCCCTTACTGAAGACCCGATTTCCCAATCACTAGGACTTAAATGTATTTTCTGCTAGGGTCTCCCTGAGGTGCTCTGGCCCAAGTTTGGGTGCACCTGAGGCCCTAGAACTGCTAGTTCTATTCTGATGTGCACACAACTAATTAGATAACTACTTTCTCGTAAATAAATTAATTATTACAAAGTCTGACATTGTTACATCAATTCCTTTGTCAACTATAAGAGCTCCTCACTACTCCTCTGACATCCTAGTGATTGGAAGAATTCGCAATCATGAGCTCTGTCACTACTGAAAATTCATTCCAATAACTAGCTTCCCTAACTTTTGGAGATAGTGGTCTTGAACGTAGGAGTGTATACCAATAAACATATGACCTCTCTTCCTTGTGACCTGAATAAGCAAAACATCTATCTCTAAAAGCCCAGGTCTAATCCTCTCCTTTGGTGTCCTCCAAGGTCCACCAAGCAAAAAACCAAGGGGTAACAGTTGCAGGTGGGGGAGGCAAGTCTGACATAGCCTCCTCTCCTGACACATGGATCTCTGAAGGACCCCCAACCTCCAAATCCGGTGCCTCTATTGAGAGACTCCACCTGGTTGTCTACAAATCGCTGAAGTGAAGGCCTTCCTGTAAAAATTGTCTCTCATCTGATGGACTGTCCTGTTGTGGCACTGATACAACAAGCACCTCTCTCCTCTTGTAGGCCACGGTACAACGCCTAGAACCACTGCTCTGCCTATGAGCATCTCTCTAACTCTGCTCCTACTGCTGCAATCTCTGTCCTAGGTCTCTATGTCTCTCTATATGTTGTTGCTGCTGCTCATTAGAGTCTCTATGTCTCGGTCTTTGTCTCTGTCTTGCTCGTGCCTGAGTGCCTTTCGGACAATCTCTGATAAGATGTCCCAAGGCATGACAATAATGGCACTTGTTCGGATGACTAGTGCCAGATAATCTCTAGAACCTAACTACATCCCACTCAAAATGGAATGACTCTAGAAATGTCCGCCTGGAGTAGTGGAGTTTTACCAAACACCGAGCAAAGTTTTTCGAGCAACCTATAGTCCGAGCGAGTCTCTTAATTGGTGAGCCTCCTATATAATACCATTATGCTTTTACGCTTCCCATCAGCCTATGTAAACATTTTGTTGGTAAGGTCACACGAGACCTCCCTCTAAGTCCCAGCCTCTTGCAACATTTATAGTTCATGATGGCTTACCTTTGGACGATTGTGAGCTACAATTAGTCCTACACATCGTTAACAAAAATTTGAGATGTATTGTATTTCTAACAAGCTAAACTTGAGAAAATCCAAAGGCTAGATTTGGGCTTTCGATTAGGAAACCATTCAAATTTTACAAGTGTTAGTGTAAAAGTCAGCTAATGCTTTAAATTTAACCTTAAATTGGGAGGATTTCAAACAGTATTTATAAAAGCTGGTGGTGTACTTTATTCTTAATGGCCTCAATTGAGAAATCCCGACTGTTGCCCTTGAGAAAAGTGCTAAAAATTTACGAGTTTTAGTGTAAAACCGGGAAAATGCTTCAGGTTTTAACTTAAAACTCGAAGCGTTTCAAGTGTGCCTTTTCTATATCAATGGGGAATGTGCCTTCTTTTGACCCTGTAATTTTGAAGTATTCCCTTTTTCAAATTGGTTGATTTTTTCTTTTGGGAAAATTCTAGAACTACCACAATAGTTTTAATGAAAACTATCTTTAGGAGCATGCACCGGCGCGCTCAGCTAAAGTGAGAGCACGTGATAGAGAGAGAGAGAGAGAGAGAGAGAGAGAGAGAGAGAGAGAGAGAGAGAGAGAGAGGGAGGGAGAGAGGGAGTGTGTGTGTGTGTGTGTGATAATTTCAACATGACTCGAGAAAAGCTAGGTTCAGTTTATCCAAGCCTCCTCAAGCGTGCTTTTGGGGGGGGGGGGGGGGGGGGATTCTCAAAAATAAGGGAGAAGGTTAGTGAAACCTTCTCAAATTTTTGCCTAGAAGGTTTTAAAGCATGTTCACTTCAATCGCAAAAGGAAAAGAATAAGCTCTATATACCTTGAGCAAGCTTATACATATATACATATATATAAGGAGTGCAGGCCTCAGCGGGACTCCATATTCAAATGTTTTTTCAAAGTAATTGTCCAATGGCAAGAGGCTGACAAATTAGAATGCTTTAGAATCCTTCAATCTAGATAACGTACACTATGTGTGTGCATGTGTGTTTTCTCATGTGCCTCGAGAGGCGTTCACAAGATGCAGTTGCAACAAATCTACACACTAGCAAGTTACGACAGAACGTGAGGCGATGTCCCCCTCACAAAAAAAAAAAAAACTCTTGCAAGTTCCATCCTCTAGTTTGAATAAACCTGCTCGTATCAAGGTTTTCTTCCTCAAACCTTAATTTAAAAAGGTTCTTTTATTCTTTTATGCTAGGCGTATTGAGTTACTACCGCCCTTGTGTGAACAGGAGAGTGGAATGTAGTGTTCGAGAAAAGTTTACCTCAGCTTAGCCTTATAATAGAGAAGGAGAAAATCCACTTGAAAAGTTTAAGAAAATAGAGTTAAATTGCAAAAAATATAGGTTAAATTTACTCAATGGATTTACCCAAACACTGGTGGAATGCAAGGATAGGGGACTCGTCAAAAACTGGCTCTCCTTGCACTCAGCATTGGTCATGCGTTGCCAACTTCCCAGCACACCCGTGTTGCAGCTCATCTTCCCCAGCAATTTGTATTCGGCAGTGTTTCTATCGCGACACATGGCTTCCATCTAAACTGCCTTCAAGGGTGCACGCCGGCGTGTGTGGAGAGAGAGAGAGAGAGAGAGAGAGAGAGAGAGAGAGAGATGAAATGAAATGAAATGATATATTAACGTCTTCAAAAGGCCAAAATGACCTATGAGACCATCAGATACAAAGTGGTGAATCTAATACAATGTCTGAAGTACAAGTACAAAAAGTACTGAATGTAAAAAATGAAAACTGAAAATGAAGTGTGAAATGTGAAATGTGAAAATGTAGAATAGGCCCTCAATGACACTCTGGGTGTCGTGCTAGAATGCCTCTGATCCTCTGCTGGAGTCTCCGTCGATGGAGTGTGCTCCTGTGTCTCGGTCGTGGTCGTCTCGATCTCCCGAGCTCAGTCGCCCTGTCAATGAGGGTGCCTTTGGTATGAATGTGGGTACAACCCTGTGCTCTAGTATATCTGCCTCTATGTGTATCCCATAGACTATGCATAAAGGACACTGATATGGTAAGAGCCTCAATCTCTATAGGAGGGGCGGCTACCTCCGCTCGAATAATCGCATGTGGTACGGAGGCCTTGGCTCTAATCATCCGGGATATCATAAATACCAAGGGTCTCTCCATGCTCCTCCAACTGTCATGATTCACGGATGGTCCCCAAACCTGGACCCCATAAAGCAAAGCTGAAGCAACCAAAGTATCAAAGAGCCATAGCTTTGTTCGTGGTTCTTGAAACTGAACCTGCGAACACATCCTCTCTAGCCCTCCCAATGCCGCATAGGCTCTGGAAAATCTAGTCTTTGCTGCTCTCCTCAGAGTAAGCCTCGGTCCCGTGAATACCACCCCCCGATATGTATATTCATCTGTATACTCCACAGTGTCCTGACCATATACGAGTGTAGGTGCCGATCTCTTGACCCACTCTGGTGTGGTGTTAAACACCATAACCTTGGTTTTACCAAGGTTCACAGACAATCCACTATCCTCTGCAAAGCTGTGCAATGCATCCAACTGTCTCTGCATGCCCTCTGGTGACTCTGATATCAACACAATATCCTCAGCATATAATAATAAAGGGATCCATGTCCCTGCTAGCTGAGCGCCTCTGTCGCCCTCTCTGTCAATGTAGTCAGAGACCTCATCTACATACATACCAAAAAAGTGTAGGGGACAAAGGACACCCTTGTTTCACTCCAATAGTGGAATGAACAATGTCAGAAATCCCCTCAAGAGTGTGTACCTGGCCAGTCACTGAGCCGTATAAAGCCATGATCCCCCATATGATCTCTGTGGGTACTCCCAACTTCAATAGCCTGCGCATCAATCTGGCCCTCAGCATTGTGTCAAATGCTTTGCGGAAGTCCACAAAGCAACAATGCATCTGTCTCCCATGTGCCCGACCCTCCTCAATAATGGCTCTGAGTGTAAGAATATGGTCCAAAGTGGAGAAACCCCTCCTGAATCCAGCCTGTCCTGCTACTCGTATGCCCTCATTTTTTGCCCATTTACTCAGTTTCTGTTCAAGAATGGATGCATACAACCGTGCCAATGTGTGCCCTATCATAATAGTACGGTAGTTCCCTGGCACCGTGGGGTCCCCTACCTTGAAGAGAGGTACAATAGTAGATAATCTCCAAGACTCGGGTAGTCCCTCACACATGACACGGTTAAACAACCGCGCAAGAACCTCTGACAATAAATCTCTAGCATGTATCAAGTGCTCTGCCACCAAACCATCCTAATCATATGCTCTCCTAGTCCTCATCCTGTCAATGGCGTTCTTCACCATCTCAGTGGTAAAGAAGGTACTAGTGGCTAGTGGTAAAGAAGGTACTAGTGGCTAGACATGGCTCTAGAGGGTCTGGTAATGGTGGTTGCCCAGGTACTGTATATAATGATGCTGCATACTGACCCCAAATCTCGGGAGAAGTAATCACTGGAGGAGGTGAGTGCCCATGGAAGAGACGCCAGGCCTCACCTGAATCTCGACTCAAAAAGAGCTGATACAAATCATGTTCCATCTGGGTTAAAAAGGCCCGCTTCTTCCGTCGCACTAAATGCCGAAGGGCAATCCGAGACTATCTATATGTAATGACTCCAAGTATAAGCTCGCTCTGAATCTGAACTCTCATCTCTCTGCACTCCTCATCATACCAACTATTCTAAGGCATGTTCCCAGAACGTCTTCTCTGATCTGGTTGAGTGTGTGGGTATGCCTCTGTTGCTGCCCCATGCAAGGTCTCTGTCAATAGAGTGGTGATCTCCTGCACGGTATATACAGGCTCGGCTGCCCACATCCGCCTGTAAATCTCCTCCACATAAACTGAGTCCGTCTCTAGTGTAAAAGTAGACCGTGTGTGTGCAATCCTCCGTGGTGTCTGAGAGGCACTATACTGGAAAGAGACTGAAAAAGTCAGGAGAGCATGGTCCGCTGCTACTCCAACAGGTCTAGGTCCCACACTGAGATCCTGAACACTAGAGATGAATCTCGGTGAAGTCATGACATAGTCCATTGTACTGGCCCCATGTCTATGTGGAAAGCATGTGAATCCCCCAGACGAAGGAAAAATCTCTAGATCATTAAGTATGGCCAAACCATGTGTAGTCGTCATCTCCATGAAATATCTCCCATACTCTGTGTGCTCTCTATCCTGTGAGTGTCTGTCAAGCCCCATCTCCGATATATCCATCTCTCTAAGCATCTCCTCAGAGGTATCATAAAATACCGTTTGGGAGTTGGCCATCCTGGCATTAAAGTCTCCCAAGAGAATGATATCTCCATCTCTAGAGAACTCCCATAGGTCATCATCAAGTATAGAGAAAGGGGATTGCCCTCTAGGTGAGGTATAGACTGATGTGCTAGGGGGAAAGTAACATATAGCAATGTATAAGAATCTGCCCGTCTTAGCTCTCAGTCTCACCCACATGTATCTCGCCTAGTCATCTCTCCGAACAATCTGTAATAGCGACTACAACTCCTCCCTGAATAAGACTGCTACCCCTCCAGAACCTCGACTCCAATGCTGGGAACTAGTGTCTAGCCGACAAGCTGTCATCCCCGACGGTTTGTATTCGGCAGCGTTTCTATTGCGATACCTAGCTGCCATCTAACTGCCTTCAAGGGTGCACGTTGGTGTGTGATGCTAGAGAGAGAGAGAGAGAGAGAGAGAGGCTCTCGTGGCGGTTTGTGTATTCTGCAACGTTTTTGCCGCAACACCTGGTTGGCATCTAAATTGCCTTCAAGAATGGCACGTCGGCGTGCAGCGGTAGAGAGAGAGAGAAAGAAAGGAGGAGGCGGCATTGGGCAAGCAGAAGCAGAAGAAATGGAGCAAGGGAAAGCATAAGGAGAAGGTCCACAATATTATGGTTTTGTTTGATGAGGTTACCATAAGCTTCTTTTTGATGTTCCAAAGTACAAACTTATTACCCCATCCATCCTGTCAAATCGACTAAGGATGAATGGGTCACTTTCTTGCAAAGCTATTAGGGACTTGATGGCCATAGGCACCATATTTAGGCTTGTAGCTACTCATCAATGTTCAGGAAAAATCATTTTTTGAAACATACAAAAAAAAATTCCTTGACTTTCTGAAGAAAGTTTTTTAGCAAATTAGGTTATCTTTTTGAGTTTTTGCACTACTTTTCTCTATTTTGGGGCGGAATTTCTCCTTGTCCTCTTGCTCTCAACCGGCATTTTTGGAATTGAAAACGGCACGATATTAAGCTGAGACACGTTTTTCTGAATCGACGAGGAGAGTTGAACTCAAGACCTTTTATTCAAGAGGAAAATGGCATAACCAATCTACCACACTTGGGTGATTGAAAAGCTAAAAACAAGAGAATTTTAATGTCGTAGGAAACTATCCCAAGAGACCTTAAAGATCTATCCGACGAGGAGAGTTGAACCTACCTTGAACAGTAAACTGCCATAAACTGAGAGAGAGAGAGAGAGAGAACCTGCCCTTGAACTGCCATAAAGTGCGCACACCGGCGCGCTTTTTGTGCGAGAGAGAGAGAGAGAGAGAGAGAGAGAGAGAGAGAGAGAGATTACGTCTTGCTGACAGCGGCGGTACAAAGCAGGTTATGGATCAGCCCACGCCATCTCATTTTCCCTTTGACTTTTGCAGGACGACGGCCCTTTGCTTCTCTTCCTGCGCAATGAATGCCTATGCGGTCCTACGAACAAGACTATGCAAGGGCATTAGTAGGATCTTTCCCTCGGTCCTGCGGCCACCTTCACTTGCTTTTTCAAGTCTGAGGACCTCCCGTTCGATAGTTCGTCGCCTGCAGGAAACAAGTATGATTCGGATTGGTAGTGTAGATACATTGATGGATCTCATTAATCTATTCCATGCAGTTGGCAAACGTGAGGGTCTGATAAACAAAAGCATATGCAGCTTGTTTACCACGCAATACAGAATAAAGAAATGCATTCAAGCCAGGATTAAGAGAGAGCATGTGATAGAGATAAAAATCGAGATTAGCCAGAGAGAGTATGCCTAAAAAAAGGCAAGGACAGGAAGGAGAAGGATGGGGAAGGTGGTGGACTTGGGTCGACACTGCAATGTGGGAGGTTTGGTTTGTGCATGGGCAGCAGTAGAGCTGTCCTTCAAGCCATGGCTGAAGCAGGTAGGGCAAGAATCAAGAAGTCTCCTGATCTCGACTATGATGTCAATGACAAGCTTGACAACAGCAACAATGCCACCTCCCCTATCCCTCCTCAACCTAATGACAAAAACCCACAATCCAAGAAGGCTGCACCCGCAGATGATGATCCTGCTTATTGAGCCTAGTGCAATAATTCAATGTTGTTCTTCATTCACAGGGGGTTCCATAATTCTTTGGCAAGCCTAAAACGTCCGAATTTTGTGGCCTTTGTTGCCACAACCAGCTACTGTCATCAGACATTCCTAAGTTGAGGAAGCTGCCTTTTGACAAATCACGCCCTCCACTTCTTTGTTGGTGTTGGAAATTGGAATCATGGGTAACTTTGTACTTTAATTGTTCAAGAACTTTTTGTCTTACGTATATAAGTATCGGTGCAATTTGTTTTAAAAAAGAGAGAGAGAGGGAGAGAGAGAAATTGAGTGTGTGTGTGTGTGTGTGTGTGTGTGTTTTCTCATGTGCCTTGAACTACCGTCAAGGGCGCACACCGACATGTGGTGCTAGAAAGAGAGAGAGAGAGTCTCCAACATGACACTGAAAGAAGAGCAACAATATGCCAGTGACTTGCCAGGATGTATGCCGCATGCGGATCCACCAAGAAGATTCTGAAAGATTTACACTATCATCGAGATTATTCATTCCCATAGTGATCGTGATAACACAATCTCAACACAGTGAGCTTTGAAGGTAGGAGGTGTTATAGTTTTGGAATGATATGTGGCTTCATGAAGAATCTCCACTAGCTTCACGAAGGCATTGCAAGTGGTGAATCCTAAGGGGCACAGGGCAAAAGAATAAACAATCCAAAGGGGCACAATTGGCACAAAGGGTGAAGAATCCTAAGGGGCATAAGTCGTAAGAGAGGGAAGAATCCAAAGGGATACAAATTAATTCCATAGCTATATCTCCTAGCAGATGGTGTCTCTTGCTAGTGTTAGCAGATGGGAAAGCACTATGTGCATGGCTACATCACAACAAATAAGGGGGGTGCCCCACAATCACTGTGATGGTCCCCTCTCCTTGCAACCAGCCTACAGATGACCTACTCCTACAAATATGACGAAGGCATCAAACGAAAGCTTGATGAAAATCAAAGATTGTTTACCTACTCTACACGCATGGTCAAGTCGTGCATCTTGAGCCCTTGATCAACCTCCAAACTGGAGGAAAGTTCAAGCTAAAAGTAGACACCTACGAGTTGGAATTACAACACTCTAGCTAGATTTTGAGCATGGTTTGAAGAATAAGAAAACTAGGAATGCTTCAAATTTTGACCTAACAGTCGATTAGTTTTTAGTATGCCCTTATTTTCTTCAATACAAAAGTGTTTTTGGCAAGCCCTGGTTGGGACGCCATCTGAAAACAAAACAGGAAATTAGAAACAGTCAAAGTAGAGCTCGTAATGACCGGGGGGAGCTCATCCAAGTCATAGGCAACTCAAAGAGACAATTGGAGAGAAGTCTTGATGAAGAAAACATACTCTACTTGAATCTGCTGAAACGTAAGAAAATTGCGTGCTCTCCACACTGTCCATAACACCCAGAATCTAAACCAGCCGAAAAAGTATGCATACGGCCGAAGCAATGGCGGAAGCACTCCAAAGATCCAGAACGATCTACCGAACTGCATGCCAGGGAAACGTGTGCGAAGGGCTGCAGAGATGCAATCCACAAACTGTTGCGTACGAGAACAAGACCACAATAATCATCGAATGTTCTCAATGGCTGCACCACAGCGACACATTGCAACGAGGCCAATCTTCGAGATCGCAAAAATTTGCCAGTCGAGAGAACCCCAACAATGCATCTCCACATAAACAGTCGCTCTTTCGAAGGAAGCTTAGCATGCCACACTTTCATAACTTTACTTTGTCACCATGTAACACTCTTGTTCATACTCCATACCTTATTACATTGTTGTTGAATCCAGGAAGATGACTGCAAAATGGCAATACACTTTCTCTACATAAATTGAACGCATCGAAGAACCAACGTAGATCCAATCACAAATTCGATTCTCGGCAACCAGTGGCGAAGCAAAAGATACCAAATCAACCAAATCCTTAATGGTGCCCCACATGCACCTGTAGTGCATCCCAAGCCCGAAGGTAAGAGCAGCCTGTCTGAATGAGAGCGCCTATCCATCAACGTTGAACAAGAGTTTGATCAAAAACTCAACTCCAATGTAAACTCTCCAATCGGAGTGAGTTTCCACAAGCCTCATCTCTAAGTTTCCAATCCGCTACAAGACTGGAAGCAAAGGGGCATCCAGGTATTGTGGCTTCAAACTTACCAAAAACCAGATCCCAATACGACGGCTGCCAATGACCAAAGGCCGGTGTAGAAACCGCATGAGAGCACAGAAATACAAACATCTGCGTCAACGGCTGCTTTTGCTCAATCAGCAATAACAACAAAGTAGCCTTTCTTGTTGTACCATGATAACACAAATGCAGAATATTCAGACCACCACAACGCTTTGGAGTACATAACTTATCCATCGAGAGCAAACGCAGGCCTTTTTCTAGGAACTAGACCAGAAGTGCTCCAGAATCTCAAACATGAAGGCGCGAAGACAACAGGGTGGCCAATGCAACATCGGCTGGAAAAATTGCATGGATGTTACCAAGATGGACTGCACTATTCAAAGTCCTACATGTAGCGGCCAAGTAGACAATTTCCAATAGTGTAATTTAGACCTCAATTTATTCTTGACCCAATCCAACAATTTTGCATTGTTAACTGACCAAGCCATTGGATAGGCCAAGATGCCTCACAATTTGATCAGGCTTCACTATCTCACTTGGCCATAATACAGAGTGCCAATCCATTTGATGCAATGGTAACAATTTAGATTTGCCAAAACATGCAATCATCCGCATACGCTTGCGCCACAAAATGATCACGAGATAGCAGTTCCAATCCATGTAAATGGCCAGATGTCGTTAAGGAGTCCAGATACAACAACAGGGGATGTGTAGCAATAGCATACAACATAGCACTCAAAGGGCATCCCTGCCTGACCGATCTACCAAGATCCCATAACAGAGTCAACTCACCATCAAGAATTCCAGCAAACTGACTATGCTCATAGAGATTTCACACACACACACACACACACACACACACACGTGCGCACAGGTTTTCTTAATACATGTCATACAAGTTTCAGTTTTTCTTTGCATAACTCAGAGACGTTTTTTTAATTTTCTTGGCACACACCTCTCTCTCCCCCCTCATACACCCAAATTAACATACACACCCACACACAGCCCCGGCATATCGCATTGGGCATGCTCCTTCCTGAGCACGATGATCCATGCAGGGTAATTGCATGACCCCAAGGCCGAGGAAGCCATGCACAATGACTACCATGGAGTCAAGGGTGGATAACATAGAAAAAATACTAGCTGTCTATGAAAGAATTTAGAAACCATAATGCAAGGGACGCCACACTTGCAGCAAGCATCACATAAAGGGGGAGAAGAGTAAATATATTGTGCATCTATAGGAGTCTCAAAAGAAGTAGTAGATATTGACTAGGTTTTTATAAGAACAGTGTAGGTCACAATTGAGAAACCTAAAGGTTGATTGCTTATATGCATGCTGAAAGCGGATGGTTTAGCCCTGTGAATCTCAAATTGAGATAGCACTACAGGATTTTCTTTAGACACTGTCAATGCTTCATAATGCCTCATAAAGAGCATTCCAGATACTTCTGTAGTATGAGCCACATACTCCACCAAAAAATGTAAGACTTCAAGGGTAATATGGGTGGACTAGATAGCGTGAGTAGCAGATGCCTGTATACCTTAAGCCAGCTTTTTTGCCTGCTTAATGATCCACCATCAAGTAATGACATAATATTTAGAGTCTCCCTACTGGTCGTAGTTGTGGTGTTGTCCTCCAGATCACTTAGCTTACCTAACTTCCGAGCCTCCCGTACTACCTGAAAGTAAAATGAACGCAATAATAAGCACCTCATCATGTTCTTACGGCTTGCATAGCCCCAAAAAAGATATTAAGAGCCCACCACTACTTTGCACCTGCATGCCCAACTCCCTGGTAGGAACTACCACAATGGCTTGAACTGCTGCTCTGGTCTTTTTTACTTTTGCTAGTATGGCAAAAAGATAGCACAGTGTTTTTCCAGATCCTGTCTGCAAGACATCGAGAAAGTAGCTCCTTTAAACAACCTGAACTTCATGAAAGCAGTGTTACAATAACCAACAAAAACTGTGCCTCGAAAAGAAATGAACAAAAAAAATCAGTAAAATCAAACATCGCAAAGTCATTCGCTGATGCTGAAGATAAAATGACACAAATCTCACTACCACACTGCAAAAGGCAAGGAAAGATGAGGGTTGCATTCATGACAATCAAATCGTACAAGAACCATAAGATTTGATGGAAGCTCAAGACAAAGTTCATGCATTCATTTCCAGGCATTTGCAGATTTTTCGTTCAGTATTGGTTCTTCCAATGCCAGCACTGGGATAATCATGAGCCTACTCTCAATTTCTCACACCAGTTTTGTGAACAATGACAACTACAAGGCAATCTGCTTTCATTATACATTGATAGTATCTGGACTTAACGCTGACATACATGAATTTATTCTAGCTCTGTCTAGTAAAGTTCTCTATGCTGACCAGGCTATCTTGATTCTTATCAGGGAAAAGACATATTTTGCTGACCCCTGCACATCTTTCATCTGGTGCACAAATACTGAAGTGCTGCCAGCTTTGAAATTGGTCAATGCTTGATGATACACCTGTTCCTGAACTTACCCTCTTCAAGACCTAGCACAAGGGTGACAAGATTGCTCCTGCAGTTGTGACCATCTCCACTAATATGATATCAAAGATCAGTTAGCAATACCTGGGATTGAAGTATGCAATCTTGCCCTGCCAGAAGTGCCGGCAATGCTTCAGCTTGTACATTTGTCGGGTGAATGAAACCCAGCTGTTCCGCCCTGGACAAAAGGACAATAAAATACAATAAGCTAGTATACACAGGAGTAAATACAAGACTTGAAGCCAACACATGGCCATCTAAGGCTACACAAGCCACTCTAATCTCTCCTCTTCCTCTTCCCTTTGCTCCCTCCTGTTTGCTATCTTTCATGCCTTTATTTTGTCCCCAAAAACATCCTTTTTTCTTAGAAGACATAACCTTACTAACCTTTGCCAAACACATATCCACATGCAGTGGAAGACTGGTGCTCGCAAGCACACGAGGGACAAACCAAGGAAGGAGAGGAAGGGGAGGGGGACAAGGTGCTCCCAGGTAAAGCGACTGAATAACTGCAAGGGCGTCATTTCAACAACCTGCATCTAGTCGGAGCATGTCGTAGAGCGATACTTGCTGAAAGGTATTCTTCAAGATAATTTCGGCTGTAGGTTTTTCTCTTTGGATCAGTGCATACTACATATTGTCACGTCATCAATAGCATCGGGACCATGGAGCATAGGTGGCACGCGCAGGTAGGGTGCCTAGTGCACACTGCTCGTGCATAGCTTGGGGGTGGAGTCCACACGGAATCTCAGGAGGCCTAGGATGGCCATACAGGTGTGTAGCCCGCCCGGCACACCAAAGCCTTGGGTCTTGTCCGGCCAAGAGTAAACGGGGAGGGCCTATTTTATAAAGAGGACTCCTATGGTTGGGTGGTAATTCAGAAGCAATGCTCCTATGCAGAGAGTACACTCTAGAGCTCTTCAAGAGAGGGGTATGATGCCCACGTTTCACTGGTATCAAAGCAGATTGTAGGTGCCAACCCTTGTGGAAGAGTAGGAGCAAGGCTCCGCTGTAGTTGTCACAATCTCTTTAGGTAGTAGCAATCCTTGTCTTCATGTCCACATTTTTCACACAGGTGGCAATAAGCCCGAAGGGGGCATTCGTGTGGAGGATGCCCTGGAGAGCTACATGAGCTACACCAGACCACAGCCTTGAGCTCCTGTTGAGCCTTGGGCTCTTCTAGCTTGCTTTATTTTAATTCCTTTATGTCACTTGGGCCCCATCGAACGGGGTCCCATAAGTTGGTAGGACTTCTTCTTCTTCTTCTATTGTTGTTTGTTCTTCTTAGGTTTAGGCCCCTTTTCTGTTATATGAAGGTTGGCTCTGTTCTTCAGTGACTTGACACGTCAGCAGTTTGTGACGACAACAATATATAGTTTTGGTAGACACACAACCGAAAGAATAGATTTGGGTTTTTTCTCATGCAAAAAAATTGATATTTTCTTTTTTTCTTTTTTTCTTTCCCCAAGCTTCAAGACAATGGGCACTCGATCTCTCTATCTCTAACTTCCTTTATCGCTCTAATTGTATACGTGTCTATGCATATTTGAGAGTGTGTGCATGTGTAGAAAGAAATAAATGTATATGTATGTATGTGCATGTACCTATACTTACTGATACGTGCATTCACATACCTATATATTTGCGCTTATGAATATAGATGTGGGCGTGCTTTGTGTACAGACACGCATACATATACATGTACACATATGTGTATCTGTGTTTGTATTACATATATTTATGAAATAAAAACTATATATATACACATTATTACAAAACACGTTTCACTTTTTTCTTGCTCTGAAACAAAATGTTTCAAAACCTTAAAACCCTGAAATGGACAAAACCTTGAGATGTTTTATGTCACACTATCCGCAATCAACTTGGATCTGGTAGATTTGGTTTCCTATCGCCAAATTCTTCTGCTTGTGTGGTCCAGCTTCACCCTCATCCAGCTTGGTCTAGTCCATCTTCGACTCGTCCAGCTAGGTCTAGCTGGTCTAGTCTCTCAAGCCTCTATCTAGCAGGAGTGGTCTAGCCAGATCTAGCCTGGTCTAGTCGATTATGGTCCAATATTCTAGACTATCCAGCAAGTTCAAGGGTCTTTGCGCCTAGAGCTTGGCTGGGTACACACACACAGACTTGCGCAGCAACTGATGACGTGGCAGTTGAATGGACAGCCCGAAAATTACGCTGACGTGCTGACGTGTGGCAGCCTGTATGGATTTCCGCGATTTGCGTTGCTGACGTGGCAGTTGTTTGGATTTCCGTAAATTACGCTGGCAATTTTTTTTGGGCATTGCTTTTGGACCACATGCTTTTGAGTTTGAAGGCTTTTCATGTAAACTGGTTTCGGGCCTAGGGCCTTTAAATATGAGGCCATGGGCTCATTCTCTGGCATGCTTCCTGGAGAAGGTGCAAAGTCTAGAGTACCAGCTTGTACTGAGATAATGCAATATAAAGAAATACCGAAAGGGGCGCCAAGGTTTGGGGCCAATACTCTCTGGGGTGGAATTCCATCACTCCGTGTCTGGGGTGGAATTCCGATACTCCGTCTCTCTCTCTCTCTCTCTCTCTCTCTCTCTCTCTCTCTCTCTCTCTCTCTCTCTCTCTCTCTCTCTCTCTCTCTCTCTCTCTCTCTCTCAGTTCAGTTGTTATTGAAGTGCTCAAAGTCTGTTCAGTCTGTTCTTTTCTATTGGCACGCGGTGCCCGTCTTGTGACAGTCGTATCATTATGTCACTAAATAGTATCCAAAACTAGTGAATACAAAGCCCTTGGTACAAAGGTTGAAACCTCAAAATCTCGATTGTTTCAACAAGAATCGCAATTCGGCTGTATTACTGAAATGTTTCAAGGTTTTGAGGTTTCAGGGTTTCAGAGCTACGAAACCTGTGACCTAAAGCAAGTTTCGTATTTTGGCCGTCTCGTCAAAACGTTTCACAAGTTTCATGGTTTAAGAGCTATGAATCACGTTTTTATCACATTAATTGCGGAACATAAATCCGAATAGTTCAAGCACAATGTTCTACCAAGGGGGAAGACAAAGAGGTAGAAGAAAGAAAATCCAAGAAGGCACGAGCAAGAATAAGTACCTTAAACACAACTTAGTCACTTATGATATTTGCACAATCTCTTAGTAACCTTCTTTTCAGTTATAAAAAGACAGATATTAAAAACATACAAACTTTTAATTTGTACAAGGTAGAAAAGTTGCATGATTTGCAAGCACTTTTTGAAAAAGGTTACAAATCAGGCTTGAACAAGTATAGGATCGAGACAGTTGACTATGGAATGAAATTCTAGATTGAAGACAGATTCTTTTGAAAGGGTCAAGACAAATTCTAGATTGTGATCAAGTGAAAATAATTCACCTAGTGAGATACTTGTATTTATCATTCAAGATAGGTTCAGAGAGGGATCTTCTAGATTTTTATTTGAAAGCAGCCAGAAGGGTTCCTCGAAGTTTGGGCTGGAGGGGGACGAGCTGGCAAATAGTCCTCGATGGGAAAAGATCTTGTCTTTGAATCTATAGATTTCAAGAGCTTCTCTATGTATAGCTCACTCCACGTATTCAGTCGTTGAGTCTTTGTGCAATGTTATCTGTTGCATAGAAAGCCACTCCAGTCTCCATAACAAACGAAAGGATTGTGATTAGAAGTCTTACGGTTATGTGTTTTTAGCATAATCATGGGTATTGTGGCTGACGGTAAAGCCTTATATGAGAAGAATGGTTGTAGCATTTTGTCTCAAGAAAACTCACCACTGCACCAGTGAGGTGATTTTATTTCATCAGTGACATCTATATAAGGGCATTACCGTCCATCTCTTGTCCTTTAGTTGTTGCCGACAGACTTCTAAGAGACTGTTCCTGAATTCACCATTCCTTCGCCCTTTTCTTGAATTTTGGCATCAACTAAGATTTACTTCTAATTTAAGATTTCTCCCAATCTCGATTCTTATCTCGGGTCTGAGCTATTCATTACTCGACCAAAATTTACTTCAATTTTAAGATTTCTCCCGATGCTTGAATCTGAGCTGCTCATTACTCGCTTGAAGCAGTGCCATTTTGTCTCACATGAGCTTGAAGTTTGGAACATACCCCTCTCTTAGATCGTACACTAACGTAGCACCACATACCAGTAGACAATGTTAGCATGCCATATGCATAATGTGTCGAAGTCGACGATGCGGAAGCATAGAGCAATGGGGAGAATACACGAGAGAGAGAGAGAGAGAGAGAGAGAGAGAGAGAGAGAGAGAGAGAGAGAGAGAGAGAGACTGCTGAAACAGCCAACCTTGGCAATAAATTGATACTTATACAATGGGGGCAAGGCGTACTTATATAGTCACCTTAGCAAAATTGCCATACCTAGACTTTGACAAATAAGTTAAATAAATACCTAAAAGCCAAAATAGATATTGGAATCACATTGGGCAAGTTACTTGAGATGCCATAACTTTTAACACCCTCTCTGCAACTCATAGTGGACATAAGCAGTGAGACCAAGTTGATGAAGAAGCTACCATGGAAACCCCAGCACCGGCCGAGATACGCCTCGGTTATGCTGCCCTCAACTTTTTACCTTAGAAGAATGCCAACTTGAGCATCGGTTACATTTAGAAAATTGAACTGTAGATCCACCCCCCTTTGCGAACTTTGAACACATTACATCCAAACTTTCCAGACAATGAACTTTGAAACACATCCTGTCCATAATCTGACCAACAACAATGGATTAGCGCACTCATCCATAGTGTTTTAGATACGTCTGATTGGTTCCCTCCCAGATGCATGAACCTTGAACTCTGACCCACGGGTTCAGACACCGATAACTTGAACTCCAACACAAGGGTCCAAATTATTTGTAGGGAGCACTACATGCCTCTCTCTGCCACTCACAAGCCTCTCTTTCGCTGAAGCTAGTGGCGGCAAACTGCCTCATGACTAGAAATCTGGCCTCGTGGCCACTCTCAAATCTTTATCACCATTATCTCTATCCAGCTTGCCTTTGCCTTTGTCCTTTTGTGAGTTCTGGCTTTTGCCTTTGGCTTTGCATTTCCAAGCCAGACATAGCGTCGTGTCACATTTATAGCAACAGTTGTCGGACCTCGTGAGTACCGAGGCAGCTAACTGGGTATTGGTATTGTTGTCCTTGTCAAGCTTGCCTTTGCCTCTATCCTCTAGTGAACTCGTGCATTTGCTTTTGGCTTCAAAATCCTGAGCCAAACAAAATCGACGGCTTCCTTGAGAACTTCGTCCATGCATAGGCCGCTAATAACTCGGTGGTGGACGATCTTTCCATAGCCTTTAGTTGGTGTTAGTCTTGGTTCATCTTTGCCGAGGCTTCTCAAGAATGACCCTCAAAACTTGGAACATGATTTGCATTCAAAACTTGCAGAGGTCCGATGCCATAGTTGCATATCAAAACGCTCATGGTGAAGCTTGTGCTGTTGGGACAGCATCTCAAGACGCCCATCAAAATGGTGCCCTAAGCAAGCAGCATTTCAAAACGTCCTTAAAACGAGCCGCAAATCTCCTACGGGTCGAGTCACCTTCAAGATGGTGCCTCTCAATACGCTGCGCAAATGCATTAAGGTCTAGCAGTGCCTTTCAAAATGTTGTGCCTGAGGACATTGGATGCCGCTGATCAAGGATCCCTCCGCTACAAGCGTTTTAGAATGCCACCGGTGAAGCCTCCCTTTGCCTTGGGCTTGCATAGTTCCTTGGAGGAATCCAAAGCAGCCATGACTCCATAAACATCCACTACAAGTCCAATAGCTGCAGCCGGCTGGTAGAGAATTTGTATGCTCGGGACAGCGGATAAGAGTATCAATCGTCTTGAAACATCCAAATCAGCTACCTTCTTGTCAAAGAGTTTCCTTTTGTTTTGGGGTGAGTCGAGGATGTTGAGATGCCAGACTCAGCAGTTCTCCAGTGATACTTTTTTTATTGGATTGGTCAATGGGAGGTTCCTTGGTCTTCTCGGGTTCAAAGGTAAGTTCACCTTTTCTTAACTTATAACCGACCGGTGCAAAGTGCATAAGTTCTTGCATGGTGGTGACTTGCTTGGACAGGCAATACTCCTGCAATGGTGATGGTAAAACTGTCACAAGGCGGGTACCACGTGCCAATAGAAAAGAACAGACTGAACAGACTTCTAGCACTTCAATAACAACTGAACTGAAAGAGAGACGACACGCGACACGGAGTGGCGGAATTCCACCCAAGAGAGTATTGGCCCCAAACCTTGGCGCCCCTTTCGGTATTTCTTTATATTGCATCAACACAATACAAGCCGGTACTCCAGACTCTGCACCTTCGCTAGGAAGCATGCCAGAGAATGAGCCCTAGCCTCATATTTAAAGGCCCTTGGCCTAAAAAGCAGTTACAGTAAAAAGCTTTTAAAACTCAAAAGCTTCTGGTCCAAAAGCAAAGCCAAAAGCTGCCAGCGTAAATTATGAAAATCCGTACAGCCTGCCACGTCATCAATCAGTGCAAAACGCGGAAATCTGCCCTTAGGGTTAGGGTTAGGGTTTTTGCAGTTTTAGGGTTTCTGGCAACAGAATTAGGGTTTGCAGATTTTAGGGTTAGGGTTTCAATAGTTAGGGTTTCTGGCAAAAATTAGGGTTTGCAAGTTTTAGGGTTAGGGTTTCCAGAATTAGGGTTTCTGCTCTCGCGCAACCACGTCATCACTTTGTGACACTTCTTTTGTTACTTGTTCTTCTTAGGGTTTAGGCCCCTTGGCCGGTAGCTTCGTTCTTCAGTAGGTCGACACGTCAGCAGTTTGTTACATCTCCCCTTCTTGAAAGAAAGTAATCGTCCTCGATTACAGCATATCTGCAAAAACAACTCAAGTTAGCTCAAAAATTTCCGAGGGAAAATCAGTTTGCTCTTTTTATTAAGGAGTGAGCTTCTCCTTTCTGCTCTTTTGATCAAGGAATTAGTTTCTCCTTTTGGCTATTTTGATCAAGGAGTTAGCTTCTCCTTTCGTCCATATCGGAACTCTTGATATTCCGGCGTAGTAAAATTAGCCATCACACCTAGACCGTACTGATCTTCCACGGGTATCTTGATGCACTAAAATTACATACCCAAGCAATCTCATCCAATTAGGAATATTCAGTAGTTGGCACATCACAATGCAACACAAATGCTCACATATGCATGTTACAAGACATAGAAACATAAAGCCGCCAATGAACACTCCCCCCGCAAATAACCATCCAGGTCCGGGCCATGAGTTGTTCAACGACTCCCTCATCACTCCTCCCGCAAATAACCTAAAAAGGTCCGGGCCATGAGATATAGAGGCCTTTTACAACCAAACGCCCCCAGACCGCAGCCTGCGTCGTTTGGAGGTGCTGAGAGTAGCGACTGCTCAGACTTCTTAATACTCCTCCCGGTTTGGAGGTGCTGAGAGTAGCCACTGCTCAGACTTCTTAATACTCCTCCCGCATAACCATCCAGGTCCGGGCCATGAGTAACAACAACAATACTCCCCCCGTAAATAACCACAAGGGTCCGGGCCATGAGTAAAAACAACACTTTTCAATCATTCAATACTCTCCCTGCAAAGAATCACAAGGGTCCGGTGTCACAAACGGGAGCGCATAACAATATAAAATACATTCGGATAAATAGGATTTATCACTTATTACTGAAGCCAGAGGATATAGAGAGAAATAAATAGAGAGAGAGATAGAGAGTGAGAAGATCGACACAGTACTGGGGACCAGAAGATGGGCTGGTCCCCCCCCCCGTAATAGTATCTTTATTACTGAGGAGAAGTCTATACAAGCACTTGAACCGAACGTATTACCACGTTCGTTCTAGAATAAGACTTGATGGTTCCTGGAAGCCTCAGCTTCCGATTCCTAGGGCAAAACCCTATTCCAAGGAACTTACGTTCCTTATTCCAATTCCTCGAGAATCAAGGTTCTCGCCTCTGAATCTCACCTTCCAGACTCAAGGCATGGCATCCCTGCAACTCTTTTCCAACTCTCTTTCCAGAGTCCTCTTCCCACAGAACAACTCTGCTTTTCCAGACGCGAAGTCCTTACTTGGGAATCCCAACTTTCGGATCACAACTTGAGAGACTACCTCTCTCCGATCCGTGGATCTACTTCCCAAACTCGGGTACAAAACCCTTGGGCTGATCTGGCTCTAGTTCCTCAAAGCGCTTTTCTCCTACAGAGGCTCATGCCTTCCTCTGCTCCTACTCCCTCATGAAGAGGAAGTACACCTACAATCAAATACTCAAAGATCAGAACATGAAAATCGTTACCTTCGAAGTCTCGACGCTCGAAACGCAACTCGATTCTCGAAAAGCAATTCCTGGGAAGAGATCTCTCCATAGAAAATCCTCTCTTCCAATCCTACACACAAAAGAGGTGTGTTCTCAGGTTCCTTCTCGTAAATCAGCCCCGTCTACGACTTTTATGGGCTGAAAACAGAGAAAAACAGCAACTTGTCGCGATGGAAACACGCTTCGTAGGCACTTCTTCGCGAGGGAACTCGCGCACTGGGTCTTGGAGACATCTGGTACACTTGGGACAGCCATGGGCATCACCGGCAACGTCTTCTTTACGGCTGAAATCTGCAGCAGCATCTCCTCCTTGTAAAGATTAGTCCTCTCCCTCTGAGTGAGGGCATGTGATGCTTTTATAGCTCCTAGCCACGGGCACGAATAGCTGCTCGCGTAGAGATCGCGGCCGGGTTTTTTTTTTTTTTTTTTTTTCCCTCTACTGTTCTACCAGAAAAAGAGAGAGAGAAAACGCTGGCTGATCTGTTGCCTTATTTATTAGATGGCTGCCCACTTATTAAGTGGGCGGCCGGCATATTTTAAAAATAGTCTGAACCTGCCCAAAAACTCAATAAAACCTTATAAGTTAAAAACAATGCTTCAACAGCACTTCCCAGGCGTCCCTGGATGCAATCACACGCACAATTGCAATGCAAACATAAACTTCCTCGCGGGAAAGCATCTGCTTTCCCGAAAAGCAATCCTGCTTTCTCAGAAAGCATCTGTTTTTCCTCAAAGTTTCCTCTGAACCCATCTTCATTCAAGTGCTTGCTTTTCCTTGTGCACAATTCTAACACAATTCGGAATTTCCTCCCGACTATGGATATTCCCTTTCCGATGCACCCGTCACCCACCTTGTGACCCATCAGGAATACCCATCACCTAGTCCTTTCCTACCAAACTTACGGTACAATCTCCTTTACGATGCTCTATGTCACCCATCCTATGACGCATCAAAGATGTCCGTTCCCGGATGGTCGGATACTTCTTTCCGATGCTCCCTGTCACCCATCCGATGTGACACATCAGAAGTACCCGTTCCTGGTGGCCTTACAGATATTCCCGTTCTCAGTGCTTCCGTCATTACTTTGAACTACGCACTAGGAATACTCTGTACTCGGATGTCTCCAGTGAGAAAAACCCTCTCACTTAAAATTCCAATAATTCATTTAGAATTATTTTTCCTGTTGTTCCAAGAGAGAAAACCCTCTCACTTATA
The DNA here is from genome assembly GCF_014529385.1 of Adiantum capillus-veneris. NCBI lineage: Eukaryota > Viridiplantae > Streptophyta > Polypodiopsida > Polypodiales > Pteridaceae > Adiantum > Adiantum capillus-veneris. The sequence goes on from NC_140938.1 coordinate 30,561,983, forward strand.
AATCCAATAATTCATTTAGAATTATTTTCTTCCCAGTTTAGCAACATCCGGGCCATGAGTATGAACAAGCATTTTCAAACATCATTTCTCACTTCTCCACCCGGGAGTAAAATCACCAATCATTGAAACCAGTATCAAACCAGAGTCGAACAATTCAAATCGGCACCAAAACAGGTTCAAAACAGATAGCATCCACTTCAAACAAATTCCAAACAGGGTCACCAAACAAGTTCTCAAACAGATTTGAAACTTTAAAAAAGCAATCTCGACATCAGCCGAGCTCGAAAAGTCGACCGACTTTCCATCCTGGAACCTGCACCAAAAATTAGGGTTAGGTTCATTCCATAGGGTCGTAGCCAAGCACAACATGGTCCATCAGCTCTTGGACAAACAGTGTTTCTTTGGCGGCGATGGTAGTCCCAATATAGCAATCGCACTAGACCTCCAAGGTCATCTGATCGTGAAGGGACATCTACTGAAAGATGTCAAGAAATTTCAAGTTATAATTTGCTAGGGTTTCCATAGCAAGCATTCCACGATACTCCACTCAGCCAAAAGTTGCACTCCAAAGGAAGATGACAGAAACCATACAACTTCGGGCAAAAATTTTCTTGAAAGCTTGCCAAGTACTTGGAGTATGCTGCTTGGTAGCTGTAGACATCAGCATCTGCATGGCACTGCTTCTGAGAAAAGCAGTGACTTGAAACAAATCTGGATCCTTCTCTTGCAAGTGATCTTAATTGGCTTATGCCCTGTAAGACATGAGCGGTGAAGACGGGAGCGCGCCCAATGCGCGATGAAGTAAGGGTGGGAGTGGCTAATAAGTCCGGGTTCGAGGGCTAATAAGTCCGGGTTGGAGGGCAAAGATACCTCAAATAAAGCTTTGTCTGCTCTTTTGTGGGACCGGTATGCTTTCAGAAAAGCACACGCCTGATGCTCTGATACCACTGTCATAAGGCGGACACCACGTGCCAATAGAAAAGAACAAATTAAACAGACTTTTAGCACTTCAATAACAACTGAACTGAAAGAGAGACGACACGTGACACGGAGTGGCGGAATTCCACCCCAGAGAGTATTGGCCCCAAACCTTGGCGCCCCTTTTGGTATTTCTTTATATTGCATCAACACAATACAAGCCGGTACTCCAGACTCTGCACCTTCGTTAGGAAGCATGCCAGAGAATGAGCCCTAGCCTCATATTTAAAGGCCCTTGGCCTAAAAAGCAGTTACAGTAAAAAGCTTTTAAAACTCAAAAGCTTCTGGTCCAAAAGCAAAGCCAAAAGCTGCCAGTGTAAATTACGGAAATCCGTACAGCCTGCCACGTCATCAACCAACGCAAAACACGAAAATCTGCCCTTAGGGTTAGGGTTAGGGTTTCTACAATTTTAGGGTTTTTGGTAGCAAAATTAGGGTTTGCAGGTTTTAGGGTTAGGGTTTCCAGAAGTAGGGTTTTTGGCAAAAATTAGGGTTTGCAGGTTTTAGGGTTAGGGTTTCCAGAATTAGGGTTTCAGCAGTTAGGGTTTCTGGCAGAAATTAGGGTTAGGGTTTTTGCTCTAGGGCAACCGCGTCATCACTTTGTGACACTTCTTCTGTTACTTGTTCTTCTTAGGGTTTAAGCCCCTCGGCCGGTAGCTCCGTTCTTCAGTAGGTCGACACGTCAGCAGTTTGTTACAAAAACAATAGTGTAACACTCATAGTAATCTTACAAGGATAGGCCCTTTAAGAAAGATTCCCGTAAATACACATCCCAAAATCTATGATTAAAACCTTCCAAAGTGTCGATGGAGATCATCTTAAGGTTGCCCCATGCTTCAAGCAATTGTACTTCAAAGAAGGATGTTACAGAAGTGCAAAGTTTGAAGCTTTGCCATCTCCTCCGAGCACGAGGTTTGATAGATAACGCATTGCACCACTGCAGGGCGCAGCTCAAGAAATCTTGAATTATTCTATGTGATTGTTGAGAGAGTAGCTATTGTCAAACTATTGAAGAATATGAAGAGCTTTCTTTCTGTTTTAAACACCAGAGAAGTTGAAGAACTTTACTTTAGACCCAACATCCATGGAAGCCTTCCACTGAGGAGGGGCCACTTGCTGCAAATAATATGAATAATGATCATAGTTGTGCCAGTTCTCAAATTGTCTGGGGAGGTAGTGAACGCAGGGCCAAATGTAGGTCCCACAACCGTCTAACGAAAAACACCACCAAGAAGAATAGTAATAGAGTCTCCCGGATTCCTTATTGAAGCTCTTGAGCTACCCATTGGATTAGGCAGTAAAACCGGTTGCATAACTAGAGGACTCAATCAGTTCAAAGACTGTTGAAATTTCGGTTAAATGCCTTGAGGATGTTTGAAAAAAAGCTCTTGAAATTTTTTGACCAGAAATCGAGTACATCGTTCAAACTCCATAACAATTCCCGTAGTAAATATGTAAGAGAGTAGGACCAGTTTGCTTGGTAAAAAAGCAAACCATTGATCTCTTAATGCCACTGAAATGGGCCGGCACCACATGCCAATGGGAAATCCGCTGGAACACACTTTAGCAACTCCAAAACAAACTGAAAAGAACAAAGAGCTGCACACTTGGTCACTTTTAGGTGCAACACTGAAAAGACTGGGTTCCCCTTCAAAGTGTTGGACCCGAAATTGGCACCCCTAGCAGTATTCCTTTATTTTTTTGATAATTCTTGAATCACAACTGGTGTGTCTGAGACCACCCATAAAATCTGAGTTCAACTGAACCCTCAGTCTTTAATTTATAGGCTCACTTCACCTAAAATCACCTGTTAATAAATATAGCAGCTCACTTTGGAACCGAGTGCATTTAGCACTCGAAAATTATCTGTTATCTGGTAACTGGCAGTCCAAAATGCAAGGACAAGCATAAAAACTACAATGCTGCTGCCACGTCATCCTTCCATACTGTCACAACTTGGTGACATGGAATGCTAACACCCGACCGGAAGAGAGGAAGAAGAGTAGACTCGAGCCGGCACCTGACAGCCGTAATTCGTGGTGGGATGTTCAGGGGATGTTGCAGCATGAAACACGGGCTGCCGTGGCAGCTTATGTGTGTGTGTGTGTGTGTGTGTGTGTGTGTGTGTGTGTGTGTGAGAGAGAGAGAGAGAGAGAGAGAGAGAGAGAGAGAGAGAGACCGACCAATCATTTTACCTTTGCAGGAACTCCTCGGGAATCATGTGCTTGCAGATGTCTCTGATGGTAGTGCCATTCGCTGACGACTCGTTGCCGCTAACTGTTTGCTCTGTTTGATCGAGGCCCGTGTACGCTACAACTCGCAGGCTCTTGCGTCTTAAAGAGCACAGCCTGCGCTGCTGGGAAGCACAAAGCTTCAAACCTGCTGGGGCGTTGCATGGTGCGAGGCCACGATACGATGGGCACGACGCTGTTAAGCAAGTTGACAGCATCACACTCTTCACCGGAATGGATTGCTTTGTTGAAGAGACAAATTGAAATACAGACTACCTAGTATTAAAAGTCTTACAATTTAAAGAGGATGTAGTAGGTGTTACACTTTCTGAAAAAGAAATGGGAGAGAGAATCGTCAAAGATGCTCTCAACTTTGGGAGTTGGAGGTTCATTGGAGGTTCAGTGGAACTGAGGTCCGTGCAGGACTTACTATGAAGGAACTGGAGAGAGAGAGAGAGAGAGAGAGAGAGATTGTTTTGATAAATGCAAAATGATGAGATTATGTCTTCACGTGCAGATTATGCCTTTGTGAAGATTAACGTGCTGCTTGTTCCTATTGCCTGCATTTTATATAGCCGCTCATGCATGGTCCACACTTGTGTTTTATTTTCTCTCTCTCTCTCTCTCTCTCTCTCTCTCTCTCTCTCTCTCTCTCTCTCTCTCTCTCTGGTCGATGTACGCAAAGCGGCAAAACCTAGGACTAGTTGGAAAGGGTATGCCATGGACTCGCCGATGCTCTCACCTGAAGCCCTGAAGGCAGACGTGCATGATCAGAGCTCTCTCTCTCTCTCTCTCTCTCTCTCTCTCTCTCTCTCTCTCTCTCTCTCTCTCTCTCTCTCTCTCTCTCTCTCTCTCTCTCTCTCTCTCTCTCTCGTTTCTAGGGCTACACAGATGCGAAGGGAACGCCTTTCTCCTAATGATGCTTTCTCCTTGAAGGCATGTGGCCTTAAGCAAGATGCTGACCCTAGTGAGAAATTTCAGGGCTTCATCAATAGCTGAAGAAAGTTGTCATGCTTTGGCGATACTTTGATCTGTAAGCATTTTTCTTGTGTGTGTGTGTGTGGGGGGGGGGGGGGGGGGGGGGTATTGACAGGAGGAGGCAAGGAGGGCAGAAGGCGGAGAGAGCGGCGACTTGACAAGAAGAAGAGAGTCGACAAATCTGTCAACTAATTCATTTTATTTTTAAACAACCCGGTATGAAAGAGGAAGTGCCATCTTCGTGCAGAGACATAGAAGGTGGCCGAGGTGCAAGAGAGGAGGTTGCACGGACCAATGGAGATGGGCGGAAGAGAGGTCTTCGTGTAGAGATACAGAGATGGAGAAGTTGGGCAAGGTGCAGGGGAGGAGGCTGCTCAGCCTACCTTCGCCATGTGCATCCTTGCCTGCATTTTCCACCTTCCCCATCCCCCCCCAATATCCTTTCTTTTGCTTCGTCATTGCCTGTCGTTACATGCTATAGATTAACGCATCGTTTTTCTTGTTTTTGAGTGGAATCTTTGAACTAAGAGCACCTTTTAATTTTTTTGAAGCCATTAGGAATACCTTTTAAAGAGGATGTAGTAGAGGACCACAATAACTGATAATGAAAGAACAGTAAGGTAACTGAACACTGGTATACAATATGTGTGTGTGTGTGTGTATACACCTCCACACACAAATGCATGTATACATGCGTGCGTGTGTGTGTGTGTGTGTATGTGTGTTTTGATTGTTATGAAATCTGACGACTAATTATCTAGCTCTTTTAATGAAGAACCAGGGCGGGAAAATTGGGTGACCAAGCCCAAGCTCTAAAGTAGCTTGGCTTCTTTTATTTTTGAGGCAAGGAGAGATTTATTACAATTGCTCGTTGTCACAAAAACCGCAATAAACTCATCGAAACACAGGCAAAACTCCCCTCAAAGTCCTTAATTGTGTATCATTTGAATCAATTGATTATGCATGGGAAGTAAACTCGGATGAACCTAGATGGAATATGACAAATGCAAAAACAGAGCAGGAATCAAAGACTAGTTCAAATGCTATAATGGAATCTTTCAACAATTGACTACTTCCATGAAGAATCAGTTTACAATGGTCTACAGCTAGAATGCGTTCTCAATGACATCCCATCTCCTCCTTTCATTGATTATGATATAAATGATCCATGTGAATCAAAAATAGAAGAAGAACCTCAAGTTCCATTAAACATGGAGAAAGATGATCCAACGAAAGAAACATCAACCCGCTCTAACAGCTTATTAAAGAGTTTGGGACTTTAGAGTCACAAATCTTGGTCATTATAATTCCTTGAAAAAATCAGTCCCCCCCTCTCTCTCTTGGTCGACCCCTCTTGCTATTTGCTCATGCTCACACCCTATTGGCCCATGCCAGGCTTAGCCAATGAAATTTAAGCAACATAAGTGATAGACTTCTGACATGTCCCCCTTCCCCTTTTGTGAGAGATTTTGCTAATTAATTAATGCAACTAAACTCTCATTGGACCCCTTTGTCTCGTGGCCAATAGGAATCAGGCAAGCCATTGGGCTGCTGAATGCTCATTGGACCCCTTGGGAGACTGTCGAATAGTCTTCTAGAGAGCTTAATTCCTATTGGTTCTTTTATTAAGTGTTTTTAAATTAATTAAACTAGATTTACTCTAGCCTAATTCTCATCGGTCCACCTCCACGGCCATCTAATAGGGATTGAGTACACCTTGTGGGCATCTGGGCTAGGGAGTTGACATGTGTCCCTCTTTCCCCTTGTGTGTAAAGGAAGCTTGTGAGTGTGTGTGTGTGTGTGTATTTCTCTCTCATCCCCTACTTCTTGGGCTCGCCCCCTCCTTTGTAGGACTTGGGAAGACCTTTTTACACACATACAAAGCATCCAAATTTCCTAAGCTTAACCATTGTACACAACCTTTGAATTTTGAAACCTTAGCATTTTGGAAGTCGTAATGGGTTGAACCTTAGGGTCTTTTAAGCCCATTGTTGTACATTGCTCTTTTGCAGATGGCCCCCCCTTTGGATCCCTATTTTTCCTCCTTTGGATCCCTATTGTGGCCGGTCTGCGAGCTTAACCAATATTCTAGCTTTTTCTCCCCTGGCACTTCCCCATATTAAATGATCAGTTTAACATGAGAAAATCATTTAGGAGAATTAGATATTAGTTATTATGACACTCTCTTTCTCTCTCTCTACCCTTGAATTTTGTCCACATTTATGAAATTTTAGTTGAAGTGTTTTTCTTCTCCTTAAGTCAGCAATCTATCCCCCACCCCCTTCTCACTCTCTATCTCTGTCTCTCTTCCTCTCTTTTTTTGGGACTATCTTAGCTCTCTCTCCGCCCTTTGTCGATAGCTTCCTCATTCTCCTTTATCACACTATCTTCTCCCTCTGACCGCTCTGTCTCTCATTAGCTCTATGTACCTCCCTCTCTTACTCTCTCCTCAAGCCCTTTATTTTGTTCATCTGATCAAACCTTTAGTAAAGATGTTTCTCTTCACACTGATTTAGTGAGTGAGCTTGGTCCTCTCTCTCTCTCTCTATCCCTTTCTCTCTCTTTTGGTTTATATGTCTCCCTCTCTATTTCTCTCTCCTCCCTCCTTGTGATTGGTCCTCTCTCTCTCTCTCTCTCTCTCTCTCTCTCTCTCTCTCTCTCTCTCTTCTCTCTCTCTCTCTCTCTCTCTCTCCATCCTTGACTTTTGCTACCTCTCACCATCTTTGAAGGTGTGTGAGGTCTTGGGTCTGAGACCGTGAGGAAATTGATGTTGTGTTGTATAAGTGATTTGCTTACTGCTTGAAGTTTCCATCTTCATTGCACTAGCTACTATTGAAGGAACACTAAGAATTGTATTGTGAAATGTCTCTCTTCATGGGAGAAATCATAATACAAAGCCTTTTGGAGGGGGGACTGGCTCCATGCAAATCCGGTCCTCAACTGTTGTCAATAGCTTTATTTCTCTCTCTTTTGAAGCATTGTTCATGCTATCTAACTAGGTGTTATACTTGTTGTTGCTCTCTCCACCCAAGCACTCTTGTTGATCTCATTAGGAATCTATTCTAATGAAATGCTCACTATGTTCATGCTATTTTCCGCTACACACAAGTTACTAGGCCACTAAATGTTACATTGGCATCAGAGCACAAGGTTTCTCTTTTTTTGCTCAAGAAGGGAGGTCCTCAAGCTAGCTATAAATGGTTGATACTATTAATTGCATGTGAGTAAGTAGAATAGGGACTTTTCAGCCTTGCAGTGCGCTTGCCTTCGTGCAGATAACGGGGCATTACTGTCAAGAGCTATGGTCTTAATAGTGGAGTCCTACGGGGCTTGCCTACGGCTTAACCACTATTGAGCTATTAGAAGCTTGACAGGAGCCAATGTTGTTTTGGCGTTGAAAGACCCTCTCTTCTATTCCTTGCAATTAATGGTATTCGGGCCACGGGTACAGTAGCTTGAGTGCTTTTTCTAAATGGGGTAAAGAGGAGTAGTAACTAGGGCTTGACGTGCCAAAGTACACCTAAAAAGTTTACACCTAAAAGTTGTTAGAATGGCTGACAATAGTAAAGAGAGTGAAATTAATGTTGATAACTTTGATTTTGCTAATGAGAAGGCTACTAATGATGCCCCTATGCTTGTTAACTATCTTGTTTCTAGGCTTCAACAAGACATGGGCAATCCATCCCTCCAAAGTGAAGTTCAACGGCAGCTTCGTGCTCATGGGATTCTCCAAGCTCCTCACCATGAAGAGAGAGCACCTAGGAAGCCTCCTTGTGAGACTTCCAAAAGAGGCCTCTCTCCGATTCGGAAAAAAGAAGAGGATCCATACGAAGGGCTCATAAATTTGCTTCTTGATGATGCATCTCCTTCCCAAAGGAGAACTCAAGAGCCTCCACTGAAGGAACGAAAAAGAAGTGAGTCTCCTGCCACCTCGGTGGAGATGGCTCCACGAAGACGACGGGCTAAACGCTATCCATCACCTCCAAAATAGAGAAGACCATCGCACACTTCTCCACACCATAATTCAAAGAGGGATGATACAAAGCAAGAGAAGAATGTGATAAGCATAGAAGAGCCCAAGCCTTTAAAGAAAATGATTGGGTCTTACTCAAATTTCCCAAGGCTCGATTAAGGCATACGATGGGAAAGAATCCTACGGGACACCAAAAGGACTATGCTAAGTAAGGAAAAAGGTACTATGGTCCCTTCCAGATTCTTAGGCCAATCAATGAGATGGCCTATCAACTCAAGTTGCCTAGCCATTGGCTCATACACAATGCTTTCCATGTGAGCCTACTAAAGCCTTACAAAGGAGAGCCACCTCAAGAATCAACTATTGAAGACCCATCGGAGATCAAGGACCAAGAAGAGGTGTTGCAGCCCGAGTCCATCCTCCGACATGAAGACAAGGTACTAAGAGGTGGTAAGACTATCCGACAATATCTTATTAAATTTAAGAATTATCCTTTTGAAGATGCTAGATGGATGCAAGGCATACAATTAAAGGATAACCTAAACCTTGTCAATGCTTACAATGCTTCCCTAGAGTAATCAAATGTATAAATGTTAAAGATGAATAAAGTTTTTGTCTTATAAGACTCTCTTTTTATTTATTGTGCACAAAAATGAAGTAGTATGCATGCTTAGATCAAGTTTGCGAAGACGACATCTCCCAAACACCAAGTAGAGCTTGTTAGTCTAGTATGGAAGATTGACAGGACTAATGTGCAACATGCTTGCGGCCCCTTAGGCTCTCAAGCTCCAAATGGACTAGTCATCTAGTTTGGAATGATGTCCTAGGGTAACATAGGGATCCTCTACCCGCTAGGAAAAGGACTAAGGAATATGCTTTATCTTCTCTACCCCATTGTCGAGGACGACTATGATTTCAAGAGAGAGGTAATGTCATAATAACTAATATCTAATTCTCCTAAATGATTTTCTCATGTTAAACTGCTCATTTAATATGGCGAAGTGCCAGGGGAGAAAAAGCGAGAATATTGGTTAAGCTAGCAAACCGTCCACACTAGGGATCCAAAGGAGGGAAAATAGGGATCCAAAGGGGGGGCCATCTACAAATAGCAATGTGCAACAATGGGCTTAAAAGACCCTAAGGTTCAACCCATTAAGACTTCCAAAATGCTAAGGTTCCAAAATTCAAAGGTTGTGTCCAATGGTTAAGCTTAGGAAATTTGGATCCTTTGTATGTCTGTAAAAATGTTTTCCCAAGTCCTACAAAGGAGGGGGCGAGCCCAAGAAGTAGGGGATGAGAGAGAAATACACATACACACACTCACAAGCTTCCTTTACACAGAAGGGGAAAGAGGAACACATGTCAGCTCCCTAGCCCAGATGCCCACAAGGTGTACTCAATCCCTATTGGATGGCCATGGAGGTGGACCAATGAGAATTAGGCTAGAGTAAATCTAGTTTAATTAATTTAAAAACACTTAATAAAAGAACCAGTAGGAATTAAGCTCTCTAGAGGACTATTGGACAGTCTCCTAAGGGGTCCAATGAGCATTCAGCAGCCCAATGGCTTGCCTGATTCCTATTGGCCAAGAGATAAAGGGGTCCAATGAGAGTTTAGTTGCATTAATTAATTAGCAAAAGCTCTCACAAAAGGGGAAAGGGAGACACAAGTCAGAAGGCTATCACTTATGCTACTTAAATTTCATTGGCTAAGCCTGGCATGGGCCAATAGGGTGTGAGCATGAGCAAATAGCAAGAGGGGTCGACCGAGAGAGAGAGAGAGAGAGAGAGAGAGAGAGAGAGAGAGAGAGAGAGAGAGAGAGGCTGATTTTTCAAAGGCATTATTGCATACTCACACACACAAGTCCATGTGTGGAGTAAGAAGACTCTCTCTCTCCTTCTCAAGCTTTAATGGAAAGCTTATCACCTACTCCAAGCTTGGAGAAGGGAGGCCTACACCAACAACTCTTGGCTTTGTGATGCAAATCCAACCAAGATCCAAGCTTCAATGCATGCTCTTCTCCTCTACCATGCTAATTACTAAGCTAAGCTATGCTAATATGAGTGATCATGTGAGGAGATATACATCTTTCTCGTAAGACTACTCCTTCTTCCTCTCAATCTACTCTCATAGCCCGCCAGCTCTCACTATCTTCAAAGGTGTGTGAGGTCTTGGGTCAGAGACCGTGAGGGGATTGATGTTGTCTTTTTATACGTGTTTTGCTTAGTGCTTGAAGTTTCCATCTTCATTGCACTAGCTAGTATTGAAGGAACACAAAGAATTTTATTGTAAAATGTCTCTCTTGATGGGAGAAACCATAATACAAAGCCTTTTGGAGGGGGGACCGGCTCCATGCAAATCCGGTCCTAAACTGTTGTCAATAGCTTAATATCTCTCTCTTTTGAATTATTGTTCATGCTATCTAACTAGGTGTTATACTTGTTGTTGCTCTCCCCCCCCAAGCACTCTTGTTGTTCTCATTAGGAATCTATTCTAATGAAATGCTCACTATGTTCATGCTATTTTCCGCTACACACAAGTTACGGGGGGGGGGGGAGTTGGGGGAGATTGACGAAGACTTTAACGCGGAGGGAGAGAGAGGGGACAAGGGGGGGGGGGGGGGGGGGGGGGGGAGAGAGAGAGAGAGAGAGAGAGAGATTTAGGAAGAAATGGACAATTAGAGGGGAGAAAAGATGAACCACACACAAAGACACACACACACACACACACAAAGAGAGAGAGAGAGAGAGAGAGAGAGAGAGAGAGAGAGAGAGAGAGAGAGAGAGAGAGAGGACCAAGTTCATTGACTTAGGTAATATTAGAAAAAATATCATTAAGTCTAACCATTTGACCATTTGGACAAAATTGAGAGAAGAGAGAGAGAGAGAGAGAGAGAGAGAGAGAGAGAGAGAGATGGAGGGAGACCAAACTCACTTAGGGAGGGTGAGGAAAAATTTCTTCCCATAGTTTTCACCATGTGGACAAAACAGAGGGCTAGAGAGATAAGAGAGAGAGACGAAAAGGATGAGGGAGCCATTGACGAGAGAGAGAGAGAGAGAGAGAGAGTGAGAGAGAGAGAGAGAGAGAGAGAGAGAGAGAAGAGAGAGAGGAGAGGGGGGGGGGGATTAAACTCACTAACTTAGAGAGTGAATCAAAACATCCACATTGAAGAATTCACAAAGTGGATAAAATAGAGAGAGAGAGAGAGAGAGAGAGAGAGAGAGAGAGAGAGAGAGAGAGAGAGAGAGAGAGAGAGAGAGAGAGAGAGAGAGAGGACCAAGCTCATTAACTAAGCGAGATTGAGGAGATGCATCTTCGCTTAAATTTGACCATGTGGACAAAAATCAGGGATTAAGAGGGAGATAGATAAATAGAGAGAGAATCATGAGAAGAATCAGACAACCATTGACAAGGGAAGAAGAGAGAGAGTCAGAACATCCACACTAAAGGTTTGACCATGTACATAGAATAGGTTGAGAGAGAGAGAGAGAGAGAGAGAGAGAGAGAGAGTTATAAGAAGAATGAAATGGCCATTGACAAGAGGGAGAGAGAGTGTATGAGAGAGAGGGAGGGGGAACCAAACTCGTTGGCTTAGGGTGTGAGTGAAAATATCCACAGTAGAGATTTGACCACATGGACAAAACAAAGGGTTGGAGGAGGATGAGAGAGAGAGAGAGAGAGAGAGAGGCCAAGCTCACTAACTTAGAGAGAGTGAGGAGAAGCATTCTCATTAATGTTTTGACCTTGTAGGAAAATTTGAGAGAGAGAGAGAGAGAGAGAGAGAGAGAGAGAGAGAGAGAGAGAGAGAGAGATGTTGGTACTTTAGGGAAAGAATGAGTTAGCCATTGTGACAAAGAAGAGATGAGAGAGGAGGGGGGGGGGGGGGGGGGGGGGGGGGTATAAAACTCACTCGCGTAGAGAAAGTGAGGGGAATTATCCTCACAAAAGTTTGACCGGGGATGGACATAAGTGAGGGTTAGTTAGAGAGAGAGAGAGAGAGAGAGAGAGAGAGAGAGAGAGAGAGAGAGAGACATATATATATGCACACATATGTTTTTGATATGGTAATATATATAAATAGATATCGAAAAACATATATACTAATGTTTTTACAAACATGTGTATTATAATATACATAATTATATATGTATATATAGCTATATGTATATCACACTAGCTCATATGTATATGTAGACACCCTCACACTAGCTCATATACATATGTACACACACATACATACATACGGGATAATACACACACACACGTGTATATACACACATATGTATGTGTTATGTAGTACAAAAACACACAAGTATATACATTATACAATTATAGTACAATAATTACATATATATGTATATAGTTTATATAGTCACAAACATATGTATTATAAGGCCTCTGTCACACACATCCACCCGGACGTGTGTGCAAGTGAGATGGCTTGGTCTTGTTGTCAGACTCTGTGTGTGTGTGTGTGTGTGTGTGTGTGTGTGCGCGCGCGCTGAAAGACTACCTCGCCCACCATTGTAATGTGAGAATATGGGAGTTTGAATGGGCAGTCCCATTGTGACTATAAGGTGCATACCTGGGTCCACAAGCTGCAACCATGCCAGAGTGACGCATGATGGGCTGATGATTAGGGCCATGCTTAGCCGCAGACTAAATTTGTGAGGAGGGGTAGAATTAAGGTTAGGGTTCGAGTTAGGGGTCAGGAAAGTAGTATTAATGGTACTGCATGGAGGGTACAGAGGCAAACATTAAAGCTAGACTATCGCAAGGGAGAAGCGGGAGGCTCACAAGGAAGATATCGACTTCTTATTTTTCTCCAGACCGCTAAAGGCCGCAAGAGGATCTTTGTAGAATCAAAACGTGGTGATGGCGTCTTGGAGGGCTGCTGTAAAGACCCTAGACTTGCAGGACTAGAAAAAAACCGAGGTCCAGTGTATTTCAGCCGGTTGAAATTGTAAAATCCCAGTTAGATTTTGAGCTTGCCTTTAAGAAAACCGAGAAATTTACACAATTTTTAGTATAATTACCAACAAAAGCCTCAAATTTTATTTTTACCAGTAAGTTAAATGTATTTCTCTAGCCCTACAAGGCTAGGGTCTTTCACCACCTGAAGACTTTAACGTCCTCACGCTTAACACCTGTAGTTAGAAAAAAACCGAGGTCCAGTGTATTTTAACTAGTCAAAATTTTAAAATTGCGGTGAGATTTTAAGCTTGCCTTTAAGAAAACCGGCAAATTTACACAAGTTTTTCTGTAATCACTAGCAAAAGATTCAAATTTTGACCTAAAAAGCGAGAGAATTTTAGATTTCTTCTTGTTTTGACCGATTAGCAGTGTTCGGGAAAACTGTGTCTCGGACTCTCAGCTTAACATCGTGCCATTTTCAATTTCAAAAATGTCGGTTGAGGGCAAGGGGAAAGGGAGAAATTCCGCCCCAAAATAAAGAAAAATAGAGTAACAACCCGCAAAATAATTCTAATTTTCTAAAATTTCCTCTTGGCAAATTCAAGGAATGGAATTTTGTACGTTTGGGAAAATGATTTTTCCCGAACACTTGTCTCAGCTTAATATCGTGCCATTTTCAATTTCAAAAATGTTGATTGAGGGCAAGGGGAAGGGGAGAAATTTTGCCTCAAACTAGAGAAAAATATAGTAAAAACGAGCAAAATAAGCCTAATTATCTAAAATTTCCTCTTGGTAAATTCAAGGAAAGGAATTTTGTATGTTTGGGAAAATGATTTCTCCCAAACACTACCAGTTAGGGAAAATGTATTTTACTCGCCCTACATGTGGTACCTGGAGCCAATCGCCTTTGAAATTGGCAACAAAATCTACTATATGTTGTCTTTATAATGATCACACATGTAACACTTGCTTGTATGATTATTGAAATACATTGTATGTACTCAAAAATCAATGTGGATTTTTTTCTTATAGCCATATCTTATAGTGGTTTATATATTGTCTAGTCTGTTCAATTGTATGATTCAATAGATTGTATGATTCAATCTATTGTTGGATATTCATACAAACACACACACATTTTTTTCCAGCTAGGACTAACATCATACAATGGACACGGGCTGAGACTCATTATACTATTATACTTGACCCAGCCATTCCAAACGGAAGGGTTGGTACTCTTGGGAACCAAACTTGGTCAAGTACACCTAAAAGATTTAGTTATGTATCATCTCCAAAAAGGGATATGATACTGATTACCAAATCATTGAGCAACAATATAGCTTTTGCCAATTTACAGGATTGTTTAAGTCTATACTACCTTTCTTACTAGCAATGGAATGAACCCTTCCATACAAGACTCAAGTTGTGGAGTGGTAACCACCTATATAATCCTCTCTCCGTTATCATTTACTTGTGCGTATGCACAAAATTCCTGTGGTAAGGTTTTTTTTACTCAGTACCTTTGTTTTTTCCATTGACTCTATCTTCTCAGTGAATCTCTATATGTAGAACTAGATCTAGTGTTGATAGTCTTGATTTTATAAGCCCTATGGGCTCCACTTTACCGCAAGGTTTCCTTTTTATAGCTTACTTCTAAACTCCGTTTTAACACTCTTAAAGTTCATATCTGTCATTTGACAATATTTGGTTGGGGGTAGGGTTCCACATGGTGGGCCCTACCTCTCACCATGTGGACCTTCTCCGAGGGTTGGGGGAGGTCCACACACACACACAACCACACATTATCCCTTGGAAGATATCTAATTTGCTCCATCTAGATCTAATGTGTATGGGAGGGTTTCCTGCATTATATGGTTTAGAAAACTTTTAATTCAATGTTGTATACAAATAACTATGCCCAGATTTGGTGGTTTAAAAATGTGCAATTTATTTCTCCACCTCCTCTTGGTTGGCACCTAATGATGCAGCTATATATAGGCTCTCTTTAAAGCAAAGCACACATATACACACAACTATCTATAGCCTTGATATTGAATACTCACACGACCACATGACTTACATATAGGGCGCTTCAAACTTTGATCATCTCCCTCTGGCTCACTCACGACTTTTTGCATACGAGTTTACACATGCAGCACCCAAACATGAAATTTTCACTTGCGGTATGAGCCCAGATGGTGCTCCTTTGATGCATTCTCAACCTACACACACACCACACACACACACACACACACACACACACACACACACATTGCATGGCGAAACTTGGTAAGTCACTCTCGTGCACACACACATGCCCTTATCTCGTTAACCACTATTATCTGGGAGTGACTTCATGCTTGTAAGGTTCTGCTCTTCTCATGCGCATGTATACACACACACAGCCTTGTCATGGTAGACCTCCAGGATGAGGTGTACATCTTCAAGCTTCTGCAAGCATATTTACAAACTACTCTGGCTCGTCTTGCGGGACTCATGTGTTGGCATACCACACATACACAATAAGCATGATGGAATACACGGTTATTGGTTTGGTAAACAGGGATCTTCAATTCCTCCCACAATCATCCCACATATCTAATACATGGAGAATAACATATTCTAGGTAAGTGCAACAGCACCTACTCAGTACTTCATTTGCTTTGAAATTTTCTTAGTTCTTGATTTGGATTGGTTTTTTGGCATACTATGGCCTCGTACATATACATATACACGATGGATTTTTGCAGGTTTTGTAGGCTCGACTATAGTAATGTAGACATACTTGTTTTGCTAGGTGATCTTGGCAATAAACTTTTTTTCAACAGTTACTCGGATGATTGTTGAACTGATAATGGTAACAAATGGAGGGTATTTACTTTGAAAGAATAAAACTACAAGAACATTATACATTTTGACATAATACCCTACATTTTGACAAATGCAGGGTATTTACTTTGAAAGAATAAAACTACAAGAACAATATACATTTTGACATAATGTAAATTGATTGAAGCTACTTGTTTTTCTTATTTTTTGACGCCGTTAACCTCCTGTGAGGGTCTCGTAAGAGACGGCAAACACTGGGATTTTTCAAAAGAGTATCAAAATACAAACAAGATGCTGGCAAAATTTTGGAAAATTGGACAAGTGCACACTTACAAAAAACCAAATCTGGACATAATCGTTTCTTGGATCTTATATACACTACATGAATGTTGAACCTCACAAAAAACTTGAAAAACATGTTGACAGATTGTAATTGCTATGCATAAGTGTTAGCCTCACCATTTTGACTTGAGTGTTAGCTTCATGGTTTGTGACTTGAAAGTAACATAGTTACATTGTTTTACCTTTGAATATTTTAGCTTTCGATTGGCTGCTAGAAGCCTTAAACCTCATGTGAGGGTCTCAACAGAGATGGCATAGATTGGATATTTGAGAAATTGTCCGTTTTACAAAGGAAATGCTGCCCAAATTTCTACTTTTTAGAGATTGGTAAACAAGAGGATGGAATGGCACATAAGTGTAGGTAAATTCCTGACATTTGCCTAATGTGGGGACCTTGGCTGATAAGAACACCTCATAACATAGAAGTAAGAAGAGTTTTGAGTAGAAATTGATATGCATACTGATTCTTAAAAAACACAAAAAAATGGGGTTCAATTTCTCTTTTTCCATAAATCTAATCGGTGCTTGGTTGTTAGTTTCTTTGTAATTTTAGATACCAATAACAAGGGGAAGGGCTCATTGATACCTGTCTTCCCAATTAATGCTAGTACTGACGTGCTTGTGTTCTTGGATGGTGGCAAGTAACAGATTTCTTCCTTGGGATTACTAAGCAAACCACAGGTGTAGCAGCAAATTTGATTTGGGTCAACAAAATCTACTATTGTTGTCTTTATAATGATCACACATGTATCACTTGTTTGTATGATTATTGAAATACATTTTATGTACTCAAAAATCAATGTGGATTTTTTTCTTATAGCCATATTTATAGTGGTTTATATATTGTCTAGTATGTTCCATTGTATGATTCAATCTGTTGTTGGATATTCAATACAAACACACACACACATTTTATCCAGCTAGTAGTCCTTGGTCAGACTAGCATCATACAATGGACATGGGCTGAGACTCATTATACTATTATACTTGACCCAGCCATTCCAAACGAAAGGGTTGGTACTCTTGGGAACCAAACTTGGTCAAGTACACATAAAATATTTAGTGATGTATCATCTCCAAAAAGGGATATGATAGTGATTACCAAATCATTGAGCAACAATATAGCTTTTGCCAATGTATAGGACTATTAAAGTCTATACTACCTTTCTTACTAACAATGGAATGAACCCTTCCATACAGGACTCAAGTTGTGGAGTGGTAACCACCTATATAATTCTCTCTCCGTTATCATTTACTTGTGCGTATGCACAAAATTCCTGTGGGAAGTTTTTTTTTAATTCAGTACCTTTGTTTTCTCCATTGATGATATCTTCTCACTGAATCTCTATATGTAGAATTAGATCTAGTGTTGATAGTTTTGATTTTATAAGCCCTATGGGCTGCACTTTACCGCAAGGTTTCCTTTTGATAGCTTACTTATAAACTCCTTTTTAACACTCTTAATATTCATATCTGTCATTTGACAGTATTTGGTTGGGGGTAGGGTTCCACATGGTGGACCCTACCTCTCACCATGTGGACCTCTCCCAAGGTTGGGGGAGGGCCACACACACACACACACACACACACACACACACACACACACATTATCCCTTGGAAGATATTTAAATTTCTCCATCTGGATCTAATGTGTATGGGAGGGTTTCCTGCATTATATGGTTTAGAAAACTTTTAATTCAATGTTGTATACAAATAACTATGCCCACATTCGGTGGCTTAAAATGTGCAATTTATTTCTGCATCTCCTCTTGGTTGGCACCTAATGATGCAACTATATATAGGCTCTCTTTAAAGCAAGTCACACACACACGCACACACACACACACACACACACACACACACACACACACACACACACACAACTATCTTTAGCCTTGATATTGAATACTCACACAACCACATGACTTACATAAATGTAGGAGGGCGCTTCAAACTTTGATCATCTCCCTCTGGCTCACTCACGGATTTCTGCACACGAGTTTACACATGCAGCACGCAAACTGGGAATTTGCACCTGCGGAATGAGCCTAGTATGGTGCTCCTTTGATGCATTCTCAACCTATTCTCTGAATACACACACACACACACACACACACTCTCTCTTTTATGGCGAAACTTGCTAAGTCACTCGCGTGCACACACACATGCCCTTATCTTGTTAACCAACATTATCTGGGAGTGACTCCATGCTTGTAAGGTTCTGCTCTTCTTATACGGATGTATACACACACACACACAGCCTTGTCGTGGTAGACCTCCAGGATGAGGTGTACATCTTTAAGCTTCTGCAAGCATAATCACAAACTACTCAGGCTCGTCTCTCGGGAATCATGTGTCGGCATACCATACATACACAATAAGCATAATGGAATACACAGTTATTGGGGTGGTAAACAGGGATATTCCATTCCTCCCACCATTATCCCACATGTCTGATACTTGGAGGATAACATATTCCAAGTAGGTGCAACTGCACCTATTCAGTACTTCATTTGCTTCGTAGTTCTTGATTTGGTCAGGTTTTTTGGCATAATATGGCCTTGTATATATACAAATACACGATGGATTTTGTAGGTTTTGCAAGCTCAAATTTAGTAATTTAGACATACTTGTAGTTACTCGGATGATTGTTGAATTGATAATGGTAACAAATGCAAAGTATTTACTTTCAAAGAATAAAACTACAAGAACATTAAACATTTCATAATACCCTGCATTTTGACAAATGCAGGGTATTTACTATGAAAGAATAAAACTACAAGAACAATATACATTTTGACATAATGTAAATTGATTGAAGCTACTTGTTTTTCTTCTTTTTTTGACGTCGTTAATCTCCTGTAAGGGTCTCGTAAGAGACGGCAAGCACTGGGATTTTTCAAAAGAGTATCAAAATACAAACAAGATGTTGGCAAAATTTTGAAAAATTGGACAGGTGCACACTTACAAAAAACCAAATTTGGCCATAATCGTTTCTTGGATCTTATATACACTACATGAATGTTGAACCTCACAAAAAACTTGAAAAACATGTTGACAAATTGTAATTGCTATGCATAAGTGTTAGCGTCAGCATTTTGACTTGAGTGTTAGCTTGATGGTTTGTGACTCTAAAGTAACATAGTTACATTGTTTTATCTTTGTATATTTTAGCTTTGGATTGGCTGCTAGAAGCCTTAAACCTCATGTGAGGGTCTCAAGAGAGATGACATAGATTGGATATTTGAGAAATTGACCGTTTTACAAAGGAAATGTTGCCCAAATTTCTACTTTTTAGATATTGGTAAACAAGAAGATGGAATAACACATAAGTGTAGGTAAACTCTTGACATTCGCCTAATGTGGGGACCTTGACCAATAAGAACACCTCATAACATAGAAGTAAGAAGAGTTTTGAGTAGAAATTGATATGCATACTGATTCCTAAAAAACATCAAAAAATGGGGTTCAAGTTCTCTTTTGCCAAAAATGTAATCGGTGCTTGGTTGTTAGTTTCTTTATAATTTTAGACACCAATAACAAGGGGAAGGGCTCATTGATACATGTCTTCCCAACTAAAGCCAGTACTGACATGCTCGTGTTCTTGGATGGTGGCAAGTAACAGATTTCTTCCTTGGGATTACTTAGCAAACCACAGGTGTAGCAACAGATTTGATTTGGATCAACAATATCTACTATTGTTGTCTTTATAATGATCACACATGTATCACTTGTTTGTATGATCATTGAAATATATTGTATGTACTCAAAAAATCAATGTGGGATTTTTTCTTATAGCCATATCTTATAGTGGTTTATATATTGTCTAGTCTATTCCATTGTATGATTCAATAGATTGCATGTTTCAATCTATTGTTGGATATTCAATACAAACACACACACATTTTTTCCCATCTAGTCCTTGGTCGGACTAGCATCATACAATGGACATGGGCTGAGACTCATTATACTATTATACTTGACCCACCCATTCCAAACGGAAGGGTTGGTACTCTTGGGCACCAAACTTGGTCAAGTACACATAAAATATTTAGTGATGTATCATCTCCAAAAGGGATATGATACTGATTACCAAATCATTGAGCAACAATATAGCTTTTGCCAATATACTGATTACCAAATCATTGAGCAACAATATAGCTTGTTTAAGTCTATACTACCTTTCTTACTAGCAATGGAATGAACCCTTCCATACAGGACTCAAGTTGTGGAGTGGTAACCACCTATATAATCCTCTCTTCATTATCATTTACTTGTGCGTATGCACAAAATTCATGTCGTAAGGTTTTTTTAACTCAGTACCTTGGTTTTTTCCATTGACGCTATCTTCTCAGTGAATCTCTATATGTAGAATTAGATCTAGTGTTGATAGTTCTTATTTTTATAAGCCCTATGTGCTCCACCTTATTGCAAGGTTTCCTTTTTATAACTTACTTATAAACTCATTTTTAACACTCTTAATGTTCATATCTGTCATTTGAAAATATTTGGTTGGGGTTTGTGTTCCACATGGTGGGCCCTACCTCTCACCATGTGGACCTTCTCCCAGGGTTGGGGGAGGGCCACACACACACATTATCCCTTGGAAGATATTTAATTTTCTCCATCTAGATCTAATGTGTATGGGAGGGTTTCCTGCATTATATGGTTTAGAAAACTTTTAATTCAATGTTGTATACAAATAGCTATGCCCAGATTTGGTGTTTAAAAATTGCAATTTATTTGTCCACCTCCTCTTGGTTGGCACCTAATGATGCAGCTATATATAGGGCACCTAATGATGCAGCTATATATAGGCTCTCTTTAAAGCAAGTCACACACGCACACACGACTATCTTTAGCCTTGATATTGAATACTCACACAACCACATGACTTACATAAACGTAGGGCACTTCAAACTTTGATAATCTCCCTCTGGCTCACTCATGGATTTTTGCATACGAGTTTACACATGCAACACCCAAACTGGGAATTTGCACTTGCAGAATGAGCCCAATTTGGTACTCCTGTGATGCATTCTCAACCTATTCTCTGAACACACACACACACACACACACACACACACACACACACACACTTTGCATGGTGAAACCTGCTAAGTCACTCGCGTGCACACACATATGCCCTTATCTCATTAACCAGCATTATCTAGGAGTGACTCCATGCTTGAAAGATTTTGCTCTTCTCATACGGATGTATACACACACACACAACCTTGGAGTGGTAAACCTCCAGAATGAGGTGTACGTATTCAAGCTTCTGCAAGCGTAATCACAAACCAGTCTGGCTTGTCTCACGGGAATCGTGTGTCGGCATACCACACATACACAATAAGCATGATGGAATACGCAGTTATTGGGGTGGTAAACAGGGATCTTCCATTCCTCCCACCATCATCCCACATGTCTGATACTTGGAGATTAACATATTCCAGGTAGGTGAAATTGCACCTACTTGGTACTTCATTTGCTTCGGAGTTTGCTTAGTTCTTGATCTGGTCTGGTTTTTTGGCATACTATGGCCTCGTACATATACATATACACAATGGATTTTGTAGGTTTTGCACGCTCAAATTTAGTAATTCAGGTATACTTGTTTTGCCAAGTGATCTTGGCAATAAACTTTTTTTCAATAGTTACTCGGATGATTGTTGAATTGATATTGGTAACGAATGCAGGGTATTTACTTTAAAAGAAGAAAACTACAAGAACATTATACATTTTGACATAATACCCTGCATTTTGAAAAATGCAAGGTATTTACTTTGAAAGAATAAAACTACAAGAACATTACGCATTTTGACATAATGTAAATTGATTGAAGCTACTTGTTTTTCTTCTTTTTGACGCCGTTAACCTCCTATGAGGGTCTCGTAAGAGATGGCAGACACTGGGATTTTTCAAAATAGTATCAAAATACAAACAGGATGCTGGCAAAATTTTGGAAAATTGGATAGGTGCACACTTACAAAAAACTAAATCTCGACATAATTGTTTCTTAGATCTTATATACACTACATGAATGTTGAACCTCACGAAAACCTTGAAAAACATTTGGCAGATTGTAATTGCTATACATAAATGTTAGCCTCAGCATTTTGACTTGAGTGTTAGCTTTATGGTTTGTGACTTGAAAGTAACACAGTTACATTGTTTTACCTTTGAATATTTTAGCTTTGGATTGGCTGCTAGAAGCCTTAAACCTCATGCGAGGGTCTCAACATAGATGGCATAGATTGGATATTTGAGAAATTGACCGTTTTTGAAGGAAATGCTGCCCAAATTTCTACTTTTTAGAGATTCGTAAACAAGAAGATGGAACAAAACATAAGTGTAGGTAAATTCTTGACATTCACCTAATGTGGGGACCTTGGCTGATAAGAACACCTCATAACATAGAAGTAAGAAGAGTTTCGAGTAGAAATTGATATGCATATTTATTCTTGAAAAACATCAAAAAATGGGGTTCAATTTCTCTTTTTCCATAAATCTAATCGGTGCTCGGTTGTTAGTTTCTTTGTAATTTTAGACACCGATAACAAGGGGAAGGGCTCATTGACACCTGACTTCCCAAGTAATGCCAGTACTAATGTGCTTGTGTTCTTGGATGGTGGCAGGTAACAGATTTTTTCCTTGGAATTATTTAGCAAATTACAGATGTAGCAACAAATTTGATTTGGCTCAACAATATCTACTATTTTTGTCTTTATAATGATCACACATGTATCACTTGTTTGTATGATTATTGAAATACATTGTATGTACTCAAAAATCACTGTGTATTTTTTTCTTGTATCCATATCTTATAGTGGTTTATATATTGTCTAGTCTGTTCCATTGTATGATTCAATAGATTGTATGATTCAATCTATTGTTGGATATTCACAATACAAACACACACACACACACACACACACACACACACACACACACACACAACACGATGAGCTTACAATGTCAAAAGATTTGAAACCCGCATACCTCTCTAATGTTAGGACACTGAGCTTCTTCGCACACAGTATTGAGCTTGAGGGTAGAAAGAGAATTTTTAAGCTCAATATGTCTCTCTCCATGGGGAGCTTTTTGACATAGCCATGCAGGCTTCTTCTCTCTCTCTCTCTCTCTCTCTCTCTCTCTCTCTCTCTCTCTCTCACACACACACACACACACACACACACACACACACACATTACCAACAAGGGAGGCTACGCTCATATCTGCTTCGATATCAACAATATTGTATGTGGCCTTATATATGGCAAGAAGGGCTTGCAATGTCGTCTGCTACAAGGGTTTGTGCCCGGTTGCGAGGAATGCTAGGTTGGAAGATGATGCGGGAGCAGAACTGAGGGCACTACCTTGGAGCATCAATAGATTGGTGTGACATGAGTATGACAGCTAGTGCAGGTGTGAAATTAGGTAGGTATAACGTATTGTTCGTCATCTACCAAAACAAGAGCATTCCCAAGAGGTGGGCGACCCTGCAAGGTATCAAGCAAGGCTACCTTGGCTGCAAAGAGGGACGACGCTGCTAAAGTGTCACTCTCTCAACTGGATTGAATATACGGCAAGGTCAATGTTCTCATCAAGAGCACAGTTTGAAGCGGGCGCATGTGCCAGGCATATTGGCATGGCGTCAAGGGGTAGGCCATTGCAGATTGGTTGAACCATAGAAGGATCTGTAGGAATTAGGTTTCCTAGACCTCAATGATGGTGGCGTCACCGCTGGTATTGGCATGTACATTAGGTGGAACAAGCTTGTCAGAAGGTGGTGTGGCAGTAGCAAGGTTGACGGTTGTCTTGGCCCAGGAGGCATGCAAGTATGCATGGTGAGTAGGAAAAACCTTGGTTCCAATATGGGCAGCAGGAGACGAAGTGTTCGCATGCAGAGGCTCGCCATTCACAGGTCGAATGTGGAGTCTGTGCTTCATGAGGGGATCTCTTTCTCTCTCTCTCCTCCCTCCCAAACCTGAGGCTTCTCGATCATACCTAGCTCAAAGGCTTGTGGAAATCTTGAAGGCCCTAGAAGTTGAGCTTCGTTGTGACTCTCCTCGTCAAATAGACCTTTAAGGTCTCTTAGGATAGTTGATATTTCGAAAGAGTTTTGTGGTAGATCATTTTAACAAGAGACTGGTAATCTAGGTTTGATTTTTTTGGTTCTTCTCAACATGGACAACACCTAGGTTTTAATTACCGGGTTTTCTCCACGTGGAAAAATCTTGAGTTCTTGTAATAAGTAAATGGCAGAAGGCTCTATTGCCTCTCTCTCTCTCTCTCTCTCTCTCTCTCTCTCTCTCTCTCTCTCTCTCTCTCTCTCTCTCTCTCTAATACATCGAAGTTGGTAAGAAGTGAATGGTCAAGTCTTGATCTTTGTCTTGTCTATACACGACATTGAGAGGTCCTTTGCAAGACAAGCACAACACTCGATACAAAATCTGGAGGCCTTGTTTGTGAAATTAGTTTGCAAGAAATCAATGCTCTACTTTTAGATTTTATCCACATGGGCAAATCTAGAGGCATTGCTCGCATTGTGGTTTGCAAGAGATCAATGATCTAAGTTTGAATTTGTTGGGTTTTGTCCACATGGACAAATCTTAAGTACTTGGAGGACATGAATTGCACCCATGTCAAACCTATATAGATTTCTTTCCTTGATCTCTCTTTCTCTTTCTCTTTGTCCCCCCCCCCCCCCCCCCCCCCCCGGCTCTCTCTCATTCTTGTAGATTGGTGGCAAAAGGTGGATGACTTTGGTTTGAATTTTTTTGGTTTGGTCTACATGCACAAAACCTAAGTCGATGAACTAGGTCTGAATTTTTTTGGTGTGTTAAGATGTACAACACCTAGGTCGAGGACCTATGTTTGAATTGGTTAAGTTTAGTCCACATGGACAAATCTTGTATTGGGGCTGAGCAATACAAGAATTACACCCATACCAAAATCTACATGACACTCTTTAGTTTCTCTCTCTTCCTCTCATTTTCTCCCTAGTACTCCCAAGTAGTCAATGACCAAGTACTATTGTTTTGTCTATATAAGATATTGAGACTTCAAGATACACATATCACTCCATATAGGTTCAAGAGGCCTCGATTGCATCCGCTCTCTCCTCTCTCTTGGCCTTGCTTGCATCTCTCTCTCTCTCTCTCTCTCTCTCTCTCTCTCTCTCTCTCTCTCCCTCCCCCCCCCCCCCCCCCCCCTTCCCTTTCCCCTCCATCCTTCATTTTTGTTTACATTGACAAAAATTTAGTGAGAGTGGTTCTTACTCACTCTCCTTAAATGAGTGAGTTTAGACCTCTCCCTTTTTCTTTCCTTGTCTCCCTATGATGCCGTCCTTGTCCTCGGCTTACTTGTTCCCCCCAACATAATCTCTCCCCCATTCCCACACACCCCCTCTCCCTCTCTATACTAGATACAAGGACATGAGCATGCATCATACCTCACGCGTAGCTATTGGCCAGCTCAAGGTAGCACCACATAGGCTATGGATTGAGAAAGGACGAGTTGTTGATACTCCCAACAAAGAGAGAGTTTGTAAGCTATGCAAAGAGGAGGTTGAGTGGAAGGAGCACTCTTTTGCATATGAGGATGCGAGATAGATAGTAGACCTTGTATAGAGGGTAGTCTACTCTCCAAGAGATCATGGATTCTAAACATCACATAAGTTGGGTCACTTCTCACTTGAGATATCTTATTGTAGCTTTTGAGGTGACAAAACCAAGATGATGATAGTCTCAACTCATAGACTTGGTTTAGAGGACCATGTTCCCTCTCTTTCTTGCTATGGAGGTGTCACAGCTAGGATGAGGATAGTCACAACTCAAAGACTTCTTTCAAAGGACCATCTACCTCTCTATTTTGCTTTCTTTTGTTCACTCCCGTAATGAGTGAGCTTGGTCCTCTCTCTCTCTCTCTCTCTCTCTCTCTCTCTCTCTCTCTCTCTCTCTCTCTCTCTCTCTCTCTCTCTCTCTCTTCTCCTCTCCTTGCTATCTTCCTCATTCTCCCCCCCCCCCCCCCCCCTCCCCCCCCCCCCTTCTCTCTCCCCCTTTCCCCTCCTCTATCCCTCCTTGAGTTTTTTCCACATGGTGAAAACATTAGTGTCGTTATGTATCCTAGCTCACATGAAGTGATGAAGTTTAGTCCCCCCCCCCCCCCCCCTCTCTCTCTCTCTCTCTCTCTCTCTCTCTCTCTCTCAATCCCTCTGTTAGATGGTGAAATCTTTTGTGAGATGATTCTCTTCACTCTCTTATGTCAAAGTGCTTGGTCTCCCCCCTCTCTCCCTCTCTCTCTCTCTTCCTTCAACCCATAATTTTGTCCACCTGGCCAATCCTTAGTGAGGATGTTTCTCCTCACTCCCCCTAAGTCAATGAGAAATATTCCCTCTCTCTCTCTCTCTCTCTCTCTCTCTCTCTCTCTCTCTCTCTCTCTCTCTCTCTCTCTCTCTCTATTATATATATATATATTATATATATATATATATATATATATATATATATTATATATATATATATATATGTCTCCTTGTCAATGGCTGTCGCATTTTTCTCTCTAACACACACATCCTCTCTCTCTTTGTGCCTCTATCTCCGTCTAGTTCTTGCTCATACTCTCTCTCTCTCTCTCTCTCTCTCTCTCTCTCTCTCTTTTGAAACTTTTTCCACATTGAACTGCCATCCTTAGAAGTGGATTTACCTACTCCAACAGTCACATACTCAACACTTAAGAACTTCCACATTCATGCAAATTTAGAGAAAAAACCTAGCAACTAGGGCTACACTCTCTTGCAACTAGTGTTCCACTCTCGTGCTCTCAAAGTTTCTTTCTAAATTTGCACACTCGTGCAAATTTAGAAAGAAAACCTAGTAGCTAGGGTTACACTCTCTTGCAACTAGGGTTCCACTCTCGTGCTCTCACTCACTCAATTGCAATCTTGTGCATATTTAATCAAATACCTAGAAACTAGGGGTTCCTCTCTCTCTCTCTCTCTCTCTCTCTCTCTCTCTCTCTCTCTCTCTCTCTCTCTCTCTCTCTCTCTCTCCATACCTCAATTTTGGCAAGATTGTCAAAACTTTGACAAGGATGTTTCTCTTCACTCTCCCTAAGAGAGCTTGGTCATCTCTCTCTCCCTCCCTCCCTCCCTCTCTCTCTCTCTCTCTCTCTCTCTCCCCCCCCCCCCCCCCCTCCATCCTTTAGTTTGTCCATATGGACAAAACTTTAGTCAAGGTGATTTCGATCACTCTCCTTAAGTGCAAGTTTCTCTCTCTCTCTCTCTCTCTCTCTCTCTCTCTCTCTCTCTCTCTCTCCCCCCCCCCCTCCATCCTTTAGTTTGTCCATATGGACAAAAATTTAGTCAAGGTGATTTCGATCACTCTCCTTAAGTGCAAGTTTCTCTCTCTCTCTCTCTCTCTCTCTCTCTCTCTCTCTCTCTCTCTCTCTCTCTCTCTCTCTCTCTCATAAATGGCTACCACAATATTTCCCTTACACCATAGGCACACACTCTATGTCTCTCGCTAGATATCTCTTGTCCTCTCTCTCTCTCTCTCTCTCTCTCTCTCTCTCTCTCTCACACACACACACACACACACACACACAGCTTATAAATGGCTACCACAATATTTCCCTTACACCATAGGGGCACACTCTATGTCTCTCGCTAGATATCTCTTGTCCTCTGTGTGTGTGTGTGTGTTTCTATCTCCATCTCATGCTCTAGCTCTCTATGGGTTTTGAAGTTGTTTCATTTTTTAGAAAACCATGACGTTCATATCAAATCTTTACATATGCCATGTTGTCAAATCTAGAGATTTTGAAGTCAAGTATTAGCTGAAATAATTTATGTTCATTTTCAATGCAAAAAAGAGGATGATCAAAAAACTAAATTTCTATCGACATGGCCAAATGCCAAAGCCTATACATGCTAAGAGAATCCTCTCTCTCTCTCTCTCTCTCTCCACACGTGACACCATCCCTCCCCACTAGGAGAACCATATGTTGGCCATGTGGTTCAATTTCCAGGCTTCCTAGGACCATAATCAATATGACATGTTCACTTTGCATTGTAAAATGTTAGGATGCTTAGCAATTAGACAAACTTAAGTTTATACTCTCATGTTTTGTCTTTGTGATCAAAAGATAATTCTTCCCCATGAGATAATATGACATAAAGATGCCCATCAATGGGGCCCTCTTTAAGTTACCCCAAGAGAAAACTAGGTTTGAGCTCTCAAGCTTCCCAATCCCCCCCTTAAAACTACTCATAAGGAATTTACTAATTTTGAGATTGCAAAAGTTGACCAAAGGGTCAAATTGAAATGCTTTCTAGAAGACAATTTGGCCCATCCAAGGTAAATCTATGGTGGTATATTATTGTGAGCACGAGCATGAAAGTTATGTGCCATTTGTACCTCCCCCCCCCCCTCTTTCTCTCTCCGTGTCCCTCCTTCTGTCCCCCTTGTTTGTATTGCCCTCATGATGAGAAAATTCACAACCTGTTATTCAAAGACTCAAATTTTGGCCATTTGGTAGATTGAAAATGCTTCATAAGATGTATAAATCATGTAGATGAGACATGTGTGCATTGTTCATAGTAAAACGACTTGCAAAAATTAAAATCAAATTCTTGTCAAATCTTTAGTATGTTCTAAACATAGTGGCACAATGATAGAATGCTGAAATTTCTTTTGACTTTAATGATGCCATGATCCTCTCAACTTGATGATTTTCATATTTGAGAGTATTCCTACAAGGTCTTTTAGATTGATAAGAAGGTTTCTTAAATGTCTTTTTTGTAATATAACTACTTGAATTTTCTACCTTCCTCTCTTTATGTCTGCCTCTCTCTACCTTTATTTATAGCAACTATATGGGATATAAGTATTATCAAAGTCCTTTAATA
Organism: Adiantum capillus-veneris; assembly: GCF_014529385.1. Lineage (NCBI taxonomy): Eukaryota > Viridiplantae > Streptophyta > Polypodiopsida > Polypodiales > Pteridaceae > Adiantum > Adiantum capillus-veneris. The sequence goes on from NC_140938.1 coordinate 30,591,141, forward strand.
CATTACTATAATATGATCACTCCAAATTTTCATCCTCCTCTTTGTCTAATGTTATGCTTAGGTTTCATCTCTCTTTGTCCTCCCACACTCTACCTCTCCTTGAAGAAACCATCGAAGTGCATTTTTTGTAATTCTTATAAAAACTTACTAGTTAGCAAACATTGTTTAAAACTAGAGTACTATGTATATCTTGAGTCCAAGTAAATGATAGAAGTCATTAGTGCTTCAACTATAATAAGTTGAGAGGTCTAAGTCCTACCTTAAAATATAATTTCCATTAATCTTCATTTGTATGTGGATGTGAGGATACATGTTTCTTTTAGAAGTGAGTAAAAACTACAAAAAAATATCACATTTAAAGCTATGATTGAGTCAATCACTAAAGCACACATACACGTCATGTATCATATGATACACGTCATGTATCATATGTTTGCAACAGAAATAAATGAATGTTTTAGGAACTCTCTATTTTGGATTTTAAAGGATATTCTCTTGGTGTTTCTAAACACCACCATTTCTATGGAGAAAATCTACTCATTGTGCCTTTTCTTGTTAAAGTGTATCTTGGATTTCAAGAGTGATTTGCGAGTGCTTCAACTCAAAGTTTGACATCAAACACTGATTGTCATGTATTAAGACTTTTTTGGGTGATCATATATTTGTGGAGAAGACAACAAGGGGTCTTTTTGATGGGAAAGTAACAAAAGGTTTAAAAGTATGGCATGTTTAACATCTCTTAGTCATTAAAGCAGCCAATAAACTTTGAGAATTCAAGTTTCACAACAATGGTATATGTCATGGTATCGGCCTATGTGTACAACTATATTGGGCTAGTCACATTCTTCATTGTGATAAGACTCGATCTATTGAAACAATGTAAGCTCACATTTAACTTCAAGTATAACATGCCTTATGCTTATCTAACCTGAAAAAGCTTCACGCGAGCTTGGAAAATTCTTAATATAGTGTTTTATCTTGACATGATCTCCACGCACCTAAAGATTGTACCTTTGTGTAAGTATTTATTGAAATGAACAATCATATGCAGAATTGAAGCAACATGAGTGCACATATATTTTGATTTAACACGAATCAGTAGCATTATGAGTGGCACATTGGCATCTCATAATATAAGTACAAAAAAGCATCTAGATACTCTGTGTTCAAGTTGTTCTTTGAAATGTTTCATTGTGTAATACCATACAACTTTAGTCATCACATATATACTGAAGTAAGGTCGAATAGAAATTGTATAAACTAAACATTTATCAAGTTGATTGGTTAAGTACCCAATTTACATTTGATTGTTGAACACCAACTACTATAAGAAGCTACCCTTGTGGCTATCAAAGTCTACCTTCTAGAATCGAGACCTAGTACAAAGAAAGTTGTCACCCAAATTTGTAGGTAGCGGTATTTGCACATCTTCAAGACTTAGTATGCATTATATAGCATGTGATATTCCAAGTAAATAGTTTGTGGTAGATTTTTTTGGTAAAGGCTTCAAATGTTTTATGTAAATTTATTAGTGTGCTATAGCATTGAAGCTAACCAAGGAGAAGGTTCCATTTGTATACATGAACTCTAAAACATATAATGTGTATTCCACTAGGACCATGATATGTGTGAAAATTTAGGATTTTTGATTTGTTCACTTTATATGATTGCATTTCCTTCTTGGTAGGTAGGTCCACTACTTTTGAATATTCATTGTCAGTAATAATGGACTTTTATGCATAGAAATCATCATATTTCTGACAAAAAATGGTCACAAATCATGTTCTCACGGTCAAAACCTCACCCCAGTTCAATAGTGGGAATTAGGAAATTCCCAAACTCTCTAAAAAGGTGTTCTCTGCCAAAGCACCTCCAATTCCTCAATTGTGCAAGGTATAAAGAATGTTGGTGACATCACCTTCTACAACATCGATGACATGAAATAGAAAGATATTATCTTGATGCTTGAACACATACACGATTAAGTCTACCAATAAATAATTTTTGGTAGAATGAGGCAGCATACATCAGTTGAATCTGCTATCAATGGATTTATAGGAATAAGATGGTGGAAACTCTCTCCCGATCAAATGTAGAATTCAATTTTAAGGCCTTAAGAAAATAAATCTTCTCTTCTTGTCTTGATTGAATGCGTCTACAAAGAATTTCTAGGACATCAACAAACTCCATCAACCATAGCACTACGAGCTTTCCATGAAGAATAGATTTGTAACTTCTCTTCTATTTAGGATTTTTGTATTCACTACAAAAACTTAATCTATAAAACATGTAAATATTACTCTGCACAAATCAAAGTAGATTTTGTTCATAAGCTCCCAAAAGCCATCACCAAACTACTTTTGGAAAAATCAAACAATCAAAATTTGGATCTCGAATTAGCAACATTAGGAGATATTATCCAAGCATTACATGTGGTAATACAGGAAGTTTGCATACAAAAACAAGCACAAAAAGAATTGAAAAACTTTAAATCTTCAAAGAAGTTCTACAAGCAAAACTATTACAGTAAAGATTTTGGTTGTGTTGATTCTAAGAACACATGCTCTTGCAAGAATAAAAAGAAGAGCTCCAAGGTGAAGACCAAAACGATGTTTTGTGAAGTTTCTTCACAAAATGTAAGCCTCCTTTTTTAAAAAATGACAACAAATATTTTTTTGTGTTGAAGAATAGGACATAGAGCTTCTAAATATACTAAGAAGAAAAAAAAATCAGTGGCTTTCAAAAGTATTTTTTGTAAGATAGATATAGCTGTTCAGAGTTAATATCAAAGAGATCTTTGACTTCAAATTCAACATTACTCGGTTTAAAAGCGAAGCTTCTTCATCAAAAGAAGATTCTTCTAGCTTAGATTCAGGATTCTAAGATTGCCCCATAGCTCTTAATGTCATGAGTATAGAAGATTTCATAATCAAGTCTCCCCCCCTGCTATTCACTACCACCAGATGCCGCCTCTACTGTCGGTGGCAAGTGGCATTTTTTTTGAGCCACTGCAACACTCTTGCTCCTTCACATTGCACTACCAACCTCTCTCTCTCTCTCTCTCTCTCTCTCTCACACACACACACACACACACACACACACACACACACACACACACACGCACGCACTCGCGCGCGCACACACACACAGACACACACACACACACACACACACACACACACAAGGTCTGTATTATCAACCTTTAACACATACACACACATTCAAACAAACTTATCTAGATGACAATGCCTTTGCTAAACCTTGGCCGACTGTAGCTAAGCATTGGGTACATTTCCACCTTCCTCCCCAAAGAATCCTTAGCCACACCTTGCCCTACAACTACACTTTGCTATAGTAACATTATTCGGTAGATCGTAAACCTCCCACTAAATTGTGCCTTAAACTGAGCTTTAAATTTATTGTATTGCCTCCTTTTGTAGGTCATTTAATGTGCAATAATATTATTTACGCTAGTTATTGCAATTTCTACACTCCAACAATTCCCATAAAGATAGGTTTGTCAAGGACTTTCTAGTTTGTTAACACTAGTCTTGTTAATTGAACCACAATGATTAATGCTTTACTACAACTATATATAATTAACGGGTCATTTTTACATAAGCTCGCATAATCCATCTCTTACCACATGCACATGCTATTGTGGATTTGCGGTGAGCTTGACCTGGCAAAGAGATGGCAAGTACTATAACTTTTTTTGACAATTTCTCGGTAATATAAACAATAGGTTGTCCAATTTTTTAAAAAGGAGATATTTTCTTGGTTTTACATGAGACATATGTTTTCATTGGTATTTGTTTGAAAATAAATGGTAGTGCATAGGGTAGATTGTAAGCTAACTCTATAGGTGTGACCTGGATAACAATTGGACGCAATTTTGACACATGTAATATGCACAAGCATAGCCAATTCTCACAAAATATATTTGTTTGGATGCACGTAATAGCTGGATCCTTCTCCTCGTAGGATTAGTGGAGGTTTTTCTCTAGGGACTGGATATCTTCAAATTGGATCACAACAATAGCAATACCTGGAGAAGGAAGATCTACATCAAATATGTCTTCATTCAGTAGTAGTTCAGGCGAATGTAAACTATCAAAATAAACAATTGACATGATGTAACTTATCTTTCGGTATAATGGCATTGTCCTTATCTCGAGTCTCATCTACCCCATTGTATGGTTCAATAGTTTGTATAATCCAACTATTGTTAGGTTTTTCATTTCAAAAACACACTCTTATCCCTAGCTAGCTTTTTATCTGGCTAGCACCATACGATGGCAGTAAATCAATTACATTAATATTCACTTGACCCACACTATCCAAAGGGATGGGTTGGGGATTTTTAGCTCCTAAATTGGTCAAGCACCTACATGTTTACTTGTAATCCATGTCCACCTGAAAACGGGGGTGGAATTTCAATTGGTCTTTGTCCTGCAAGATTGGAGTATAGTACAATGACCAACATGGCAACATAACTCACAAATTGGGGTGATATTTCGACCAAAAACATGAGATTACATGTACATAGATTTTATAGTACCATATTCTCCTCCTTAGGGAACCCCTTATCGAATAGCAATTGGATATGCTCGTATCAAAACCCTTTTCAACACACAACACATGATTGATTTATAACATGGAATTTTTTAAGAAGCATTTACTGCAATTGGTAGGGGATAGTTCCACTTGGTGGACTATCCTCCACCTAGTGGATCTCTCCTCTGGGATGGGAGAGGTCCACACACACACTTACATAGGGTCTGTGTTATCAACCTTTCACACACACACACACACACACACACACACACACACACACACACACACATAAACTTATCTAGAAGACAATGCATTGGCTAAAACTTGGCCGACTGTAACTAAGCATTGGGTACATTCCACCTTCCTCCCTAAAGAATTCTTAGCCACACCTTGCCCTACACCTACACCTTTTTGATATAGTTACATTATTTGGTAGACAGTAAACCTCCCGCTATATTGTGCCTTGAACTGAGCTTTAAAAAGTTTTATAATGTCTCCTTGTGTAGGTCATATGATGTGCAATAATATTATTTTTTCCATTTAGTGCAGTTTCTAGACTCCAACAATTCCCATAAAGATAGGTTTCTAAGAGACTTTCTAGTTTTTTAACACTAGTGCTGCTACTGAACCACATTGGTTAATACTTTACTACAAATTTATCTAGTTATTGGGTCCTTTTTAAATAAGGCTCACATAATCCAACTCTTACCACATGCACATGCTATTGTGGATCTGCGGTGAGCTTGACGTGGCTAGCATTTGAAACCCATAATCTTCGTATTAATGCACCAATTAATGACCTGCTATATATTTGGCCAATGCTGCTAGATTGCACCAAATGCTCACATATGCTCATCTATCCATAGTTATCATGGCTACTCCTCATCTCTCCACACCTACAAGCTTGCACCTATACACATAAGCACACATATTTGCACACTAGCACCCCTACACACACAGAAGACGGTACGACATCATGAGTTGCTGCATCTGGATCCTCTAGCTTACGATGGGTAACTAGCGCATATATAGACACACATACCTCTCTCTCTCTCTCTCTCTCTCTCTCTCTCTCTCTCTCTCTCTCTCTCTCTCTCTCTCTCTCTCTCTCTCTCTCTCTCTCTCTCACACACACACACACACACACACACACATGCACAAGTACAAGAAGCATTATGTCATAACTGCTCGGATCATTTGAAGTGATAATCTACACCAACATCTCCTCTTGTTTCACACACAATGTCGATGAACGTGACTACTCAGGTAGGGTTTGATTGCCTGCTGGGAAAAATCGTGTTATATGTTATGTTTATCTATTGTTTTTTATTATAACTAGGTGTTCCACTGTGTTTTGGAATACCATTTAAATTTAATTGACTTTAAAGAAAGTGCATCATATACTGTACATTAAATGATTTCAAAAATCAGGAACATTATTAAGCTGACATTGTAGGACGATAGTTGAAATGATTGGATTTATCTCTAATTCATGTAATGTACAATAAAACTCTCTTGCATGTACAAATTCTTTCAAGAATCTCTAATCGTTGGAATGCACATTCATCTTTTATCTACCCTAGATGATAATTTCACATTTTGATTATGTGGTTCATAATATACGGTGGGTTTTAAAATTATACTCCACAAATAGATGATATGCTATCAAAATAGTTAG